>NC_081561.1:9965312-10205053 GCF_022355385.1 Mustela nigripes
TATGTTCGTATTACCTTACTAAATACCTATATAGTATTTGAAACATTAAGTTAAGAAACAAAATTTAATCATCAGTTTCTTCCTGTTTCCTGTTTATGTCTCCTTCCTCCTGAAGAGAAGCAACATGTTTAGAAATCTCCGCTGAAACTACTCTGGATAGACTTGATGGCTCTTTCCCTTTACATTTCTATTTAATTGATATAATCTAACTCCAAATCAAATCGAAGCCAGCAGTGTCTGATAAGACATTTATTTTACATGTGTGCTTAAGTAGTGATAAATCAGGTCTTTTCAAAAAAACTTATTAAGGTTATGCAACTAAATACAGAAATGTGGTGTGAAAAAAAGCAAGTTAATACTTTGGGATTTGAATGGGGGGAGCTAGCTGCCTGGAATTAGTAAGAACTGACAGTGTTTTGGATGATATTTTCCTTTTCATTAAAAAGCAACAAATACCTTTTGATGCAACACGATCAACTTGAAACAAAAACAAAACAAAAAAAAAGATACAGTAGCAAACACGAACAACTACAGCAAATTCATTTATAACCTAAATGAGCTAAAACCCACGAAGTATCTTAAAAGGATGTGATTGTTGTCAGAAGGAATGGGGTCCCCCGGCTCCGCGCTCGGCTCGCACTCAAAGCCATGGCCGAGGGGCGCGGCGGGCGCGGCTCGGAGCCTGGTGGGCACAGACCAGCAAGAAAGTGAGTTCTGCATACTGCACAAATCAGGGCTCAGTTCAGGGCAGTCAGATTGCATCTGGGATCAACCGACTGTGCTTCATGAAACCGTCAGCCCTCATTTGTGTCTAGCTGTTTCCCCCTGTCCGGCTGTAAACAAGGCCGGCTGGGGGTTGTCGGCCTCCCCGCCCGCGCGCGGGGACACCTCACAGCCAGAGCTCGCCGGGGGCCTCCGCGCGCACGTCAGGGTCCCAGCTTCCCGACAGCCGATCCAGCGCACGCCTGGCAAGTCACAAAGCGAAGCCACTTCGGCGTGACCGAGTTAGGGCCTCCTTTCAGAAACATACCTTAGATGCTTCCACATTCTGGCATGGCCCGTCTCTTCTATGAAATTAATTGAGGTGTTCCTATAGGAGTAACTGTTTCATGTTTTTGTTTTCAACTGTTTTTGTTTTTGTTTGGTTTGGGGGGGGGGGTTGTTTGGGTTTTGTTTGTGGGTTTTTTTTTTTTATTGGTTTGGTTTGGTTTGGTTTTGGGGAGGGTTGGATTTTTTTTTTTTCCTCAGCAGACTAGCTCAGTTGATTTATCCAGTTGGGGAGGAATGGGTGGTAGTGATAGTTTTAGTTGTTCCACTGCTCTGGGGCTTTGCTTGGATCAACCGGAAAAAAAAAAAAATGGCTAGAAATACTGTCAGTCTGGTCCACCTCCAGGAACCTAATCATGCCTGACTTGCTTGGAGGAGTGTAATGGTGGTAAACAGGAACAGGTATGTTGGCTTCTGTTCCCCTCCACTTCGGCCCTAGCATTGCCTTTACAATAAAGCAAAGGACTGTTTTGAAGGAACATCATCACAGTAATAAAAGGGGGTGTGGGGGGTGGTATTGAAGCCATTTTCCTTGGCAAGTGGCAGAAAGGTAATATTTAGTATTCACCACATTGAATTCTCCTAGCCAGCTGGTCGGTCCCTGTTAAGACTTTCATTTATGCAGCTTGAGCTGGAACCTTTTTTGTTCCCCCAGTCTATTACTTTGTCTGTTTAAGGAATAACAGCCAAAGTGAAACAGCTTGCAATTTGCACCTGTCTGCTCTAAGCATTCCATGTTAGATTATATAGGGAGCAAACTCTTCATTGCTAATGAGACCAAGACCAGGTGGGGCTGAATGCAGTTTTGTTTGGGGGGAGGCTTACAGGATATTTTAGTGGGGTTTTTCCCCCTTTCCTAAATAACCTGATTGGGACCTCCCTATTCTGGTTTTGAATTCCTAGACTAAAATAATACAAAGCAAAAAAAAAAAAAAAAAAGTAGTTGAAGTTGTGTATTCTTTTTTTAAAAAGATTTTATTGGGGCACCTGGGTGACTCAGTGGGTTAAAGCCTCTGCCTTTGGCTCAGATCATGATCCCAGAATCCTGGGATCAAGCCCCACATGGGGCTCTCTGCTCAGCAGGGAGCCTGCTTCTCCCTCTCTCTGCCTGCCTCTCTGCCTACTTGTGATCTCTATCTGTCAAATAAATAAATAAAATCTTTAAAAAATAATAAAAAATAAAAAATATTTTATTTATTTTCTTTGAGAGACAGAGCAGGAGCAGTTGGAGAGGCAAAGGCAGAGGGAGAAGCAGAGTACCTCCTGAGCAGGGAGCCCAATGTGGGGCTCGAATCTGGAGATCATGACCAGAGCAGAAGGCAGATGCTTAACCGACTGAGCCACCCAGGTGCCCCAAAGTTGTGTATTCTTCCAAGAAAAATTTAAATGTCATGTATGTAACTGAAAATTGAATCAACATTCAGTCTGAGCTGCCTCAGATGAGAAACAGAAGAATTAAATGCTGGGTTATATTCAAGTTGTTGTAAGCACAAATACCTAGAGAGAACTTTAATTTGTAAAACTGGCCATGAAAAAAAAAAAATGTTGTTAAAATATTTTTGGCCATGACAGAAACAGGACAAGTTTCTGAAATGACCCCAAGGGCCGGAAAGTGAACCAGTGTTCTCTGCTTATATTACCTTTGAAATGTTATTGACTGGATAGAAAATAAAAATTCAAGTGACTGAGTTCAAAATCATACACGGAGAGATGTATATGTGATATCATCATGTGAATCACAGAGACATTCTCCACAAACGCACAAGTGTCTGCACATGATTCTCTCCAACTTTTTCTGGAAGTACACCTGTGGGCTGCCATCTATTTTTAAAGAATTTAAATTAAATTCACTGTGATGAAAGAACTTTAAAGCCTATGACATTTTCCCAAATCTTAAGCTTTCTTTTTTAAACATAATAGTAATTTTTAGATAATTTGCCAAAATATCCTTGAAGATTATCCAAAATTTAGTAAACAATAAATTTATATAAATACAAACATGTATATGTGTGTATATGTTTGTGTATATATACATACATATGGGATATATACTGAATATATAAACAGAATATATATTTATATATATATGAACAGAATACATATATATGTATGTAATTTTAATCAAAGGATTCAAGCTACATTTGGGTTCCAAAAATCTCTTACATCGGCACTTCCTGTGGAAATGACAACTGATAACGGTGCCAAGTTTAATGTCATCAAGGTGATCACAAACGCGGTCTCACTGGTAACTTCTCAAGTTTCGACGGCTGTTGGCATACATCTCGCCCGACAGATAACACTCCAGCTCGTCAGGCTGGACCCTCTCACAGGACTCTCGGAGTCCTGCCAGCCACTGCCGAGTCTGGGTAGGTCAAAGGGTTGAGCCATGTGTAATTCAGAACAGAGGAGGTCCCACGGTCACTCCACAAAAACAATTACACTACTTATTTCGCTCTAGCCCTTGCCCCAAACTCACAAGCCTCACAGTTTCAGTGCGGCCAATCTAATTCTGCCCCTGGGCGATAAGCCACATGAAAATATGTGGTGCTGTGTTTATAAATCTAATCAAAACTAGAAACAGTGGACAGGCACAATGAGGTCCTACTATGGATCATGGGAATCCTTGGAAGTTCTGAAGGCACCTTTGTTTAACTTCTACAGACTCTCTTTTGCTGTTACATTGTCTGCTACACTCGTTAATCATCCTCTTTACTCGTGAGTGCTACAAAGGAGGCTAAATTTCTCCTCGCTTCTATACGTCTCGTCTGTGGATAATATTATGAAAAATAAAGCTTAAAAGGCCGCTTTTAAAGGGAAAAATCAAAGTGGGAACTACTGTTATATCCATCTTACCTCTCCATCCATGTTCTCGGCTCCTTGCCCTCGGCAATGCACAGATTTAAATAGAGTCCCTCTAAAAAAGAAAAATAATACTTAAAAACTGGAATAAATTGGTCTGGCCATAAGATAGATGAAGCAATTTGGGACCAGAGAGCTATGATGCTTCTTAATGGTCCCAAGAAGTCTCAGCGTCGAGTCAACAGGCTTGGATCTGGGGGCGTGTGTTTGCTGTGGCTCTTCTTTCCAGAGCCAGACTCCTGAAAACTGAGAGTCCGTGAATGTTCACAAAACGTTTTACTCGGAAAAGTTTAGCCTTGATCAAGACAACCTAAACTTCCTGTTTTATGCCCAAACGGTGACTAATTTAGATGGCAACAAAAGTATCATAAAAATTGGCTGTTGATGCTTTAGTTAGCTTGTCTACATTATGTCCTTAAAGATGGGATCCAGGTTTGCAACTGTCCTACATGGAGGATACCTGATAAATTCCACCAAAAATATATGCACTTAGGGACCAAATGGATTAAGTTCTGAGAACTTCACCCAGCAAAGAGATGTGATACATAAGTTCTCATGAAGGAGGTGTGTTTTTAGCGCTCTTAAAACTCCTTGGATTTGGGGCATCTGGGTGGCTCAGTGGCTAACCCTCTGCCTACAGCTCAGGTCATGATCTCGGGGTCCTGGGATCCAGCCCTCCATCCGGCTCTCTGCTCAGCAGGGAGCCTGCTTCCCCCCCTCTCTCTGCCTGTCTCTCTGCCTACTTGTGATCGCTCTCTCTACCAAATAAATAAGTAAAATCTTAAAAAAAAAAAAACCTTTTTGGATTTTGATTTTAATTAAAATACAGTTGTTACAAATAAAGAATGCAAACTTCAAAAACAAAAGGAAGCCACAATCCAAACAAACCAAAATTCAGATGCTCAGAATTGGCAGAACAACACAAAAGTTCTCTCCTGACGTGTATCGCGGTAGTCTGAACACTCCCAGGAAATTGTGCACCTCAAGAGTTGAGAAAACAGATGTACAATAAAAAGTAAGTGCGTGCGCACACACACACACACACAGCGCAAGCTTCAGGTTGCTGTTTTGAATTGCAAACGAGGATAAATTTAATGTTCAAACAGTCTGATAAAACAACCATCTGGAAACTGAAAAACAAAAACAACAACAATAACCAAAAAACCTCCTTAGAGCCATGTGATAAATCATCAAGTTTAATCTATAAGATATTATATTGGATATTATCTCAACTGATAAAATTCTACACAAGAACTCAGTCTGGGACCAGACGATTATAATAATGTGTGGGAATAATAATAAATGGGCATTTTTTCTAATGAGCAAGATAGGCCCAGCATTTATTAAAGGAACATTCACCAAAGGAGGCTTTTCAACTGGGAGTTTTTCCTTTTGAAATGGTTATCAGTATTTGGCAGTAAAACAAAGTACATCATATATGAATAATATATGTAACACTTTTTTTTTAATTTGGAACTCTTAGTCGTCATTTAAAAAAGCCATTTCACCATGTGCGTATGAGCTCTTACATGGCTAACAATGCTGAAAAATGAAAGATTTTAATCCTTCTAATGTTAATTTTAAAACTCACTTTTTTCTGTATGAGTAACACTGAAGATTTGAAGATTATATAGCCTACTTCCTAAAAGAAAGGAAATGCATATAAAACTTTTTCAAAGGAAAAAAGTCTACATTAAAATGAGAAAATTTGAGCCAGTTAGCAAAAGTTGAGGTTTGACTTGCTTGTTTTTTGTTTTTGTTTTTGTTTTTGTTTTTTCCCATGGCATAGTGCCTCAAGAGTAATCTCAGGGCAC
Organism: Mustela nigripes; assembly: GCF_022355385.1. Classification (NCBI taxonomy): domain Eukaryota; kingdom Metazoa; phylum Chordata; class Mammalia; order Carnivora; family Mustelidae; genus Mustela; species Mustela nigripes. The sequence goes on from NC_081561.1 coordinate 9,971,033, forward strand.
ATATTTCTGGGAATATATGTCAACTGCGAATCTATCTTCTTTGGGCTCCTTAAACTTGGTATTATTCTAATAGCTAATATCTGTAATTTGTCAAGTGACTCATGTTATTCTCATCATAAATTTATTCTGCAGACATAGAATCCGAAATGTATGAGCCACAGAACAAGGGTGTCACCACTCACATCAATATAGTGCTCAGAAAACTTTCTAGTAAAGCAGCCCACTTCTGTCCCTTCACAGAAGGCTGCATTTTAGACATCTTTAAGCACAGATACTTAGCATGCAATGTTAGTACAGTGAGACTCCATAAAATTATGAAATAAGGTCAGAATCCTTTCATTCTCTCATATAAAACAGGTAGCTAAATCTGGAAAGTGCTTTGATAGAACCGAGTGGTGTATCATTCATTCATTCATTCATTCCCTTATTTTACCAATTGGTGTATCATTTGAAAAGCTGTACAATTGTATATTTCCCTGTCTGACAAACAAAGGATATGATCTAGAATGCTTCCCTGCTTGGGAATCTCTGGTAGCTTAGAGCAGGCATTATTTGCAACAGAAAGCCCTAATTTCCATGTATCTACAAGCTGGAATTTGGGAGTCAGATCCCTTCCAGTTGGGTCAGATCCCTTGCAAACTGTAGAATAGGGGCAAGGAAGAATGATCTGCCCGCTCTGAGCCAGGGGACTCTCAGGGAGCGTGTGACCAGGCTGTGGGACATAACAAAGATACAGACAAGGTGTCATTGCTGATCTAAATGACTGACTCACAAATGTGTGTGCCTGGTGCAATTTCTAGGAATTTAATTCGAAGGCCTGCAAAGGAGGAAGGAATCATTAAAAAGTAAAAAATGACCCTTCAGTTGCTGAGAGCAATGGCAAGGATGGTAGACGGAGGCACAGGGATGAAACAAGTTACAGGGACCAGTGGTGCCAAATCGGTGAGAAAGATGCACAGGCAGCAGAGTGGACTTTGAGAAACAGGCGGGATTCAAATCTAAATAGAAAAGGAGAGCTAGCAGAGCCCTATGCACACAGAATGGCAACAGAAGTGAGAATGAGCTTGCAGAACAATGAGCAGACTCTCGGCAAATAATAATTTGGTGAGCAGCCACCACACCACTTAAAAAACTGATAGTTTGGGGCACCTGGGAAACTCAATTTGGTTAGGCATCCGCCTCCAGCTCGGGTCACGGTCTCGGAGTGGTGGGATGGAGTCCCTCGTGGGGCTCACTGCTCAAGGGGGAGCCTGCTTCTCCCTCTCCCTCTGGACTGCTCTCTTGATCTCTCTCACTCTCTCTCAAGCAAATAAATAATAATTAAAAAAAACTTTCAAAATAAAAACTGGTCACTTGTGGAACCGGCAAAATACAGAGGCAATTAGAGAACTGATGTATTTGCTGAACTGTCTGGTGTCTTACATTATCAAGAAAGTCCCCAAATAGCTTCCTTTTCAGAAGGAAAGGAAACTAAGTAACACTTATAAATCCTGTACATGTACCAGAAGCCTTGGGTTGAGCCTTTTAAGAACACTGGATTTAATGAACTGGTGGATACCATAACAAAATTGTCACCATGGCTACAAATTGGGACCATGATGTGGCATGTTAGTTGAAATGCAAGTGGACTATCATAGGAGTGGTGTCTTTAAGGACAGTCTCAAAGTCGCAAGCAGGTCAGTAATTCCAATATCACCTCCTTACCAGTAAACTGTTGACCACGTTCTGTTGAGCTTAGGGTAATAATCACTCTAATTTGTATAGTCACTTTTTTTGGTTGGTTTGTTTTAAGGCAGATTTGAAAATGGCTTTCCCCGAAATTGTTGACCTTGTATTGCAAATTAAATCCTGGCATTGCCAAATCTCTGACAACTGGTTCACTGCTTCCAGAGAAGAGAATTAACATGGCTACAGCTGTCATTTCATTGCATTTTTCTTCTCAAGCAGACCAGCAAGGGCAAAGATGGTGTGAGACAGAGGTTGCAAGCCAGATTCTGTCTGCAAACATGTTTTGTTGTTGTTGTTGTGTTTTGTTTTGTTTTACCTCCACAGTGATTTAAAACATATTGAGCCTATATTTTAAAATAAGAAAATTAGTGCTAAAAATCCAACTTCTGGCTTCTCTTGGAAAATTAAAAAATTTGGCAAGCTAGGGTCAACTTCCATGGTGAGCTAGAACCATACTCCCTAGGCATTGCTCTCCTGATCTCCAGTTCCAATTCTTATGCTGCAAACCACAAACCAAAATGTAAGCTCCACAAGGACAGAGTTTATTTAACTCATTGCCACACCCTCAGAGCCTAGAACAGAGCCTGGCAAGCAGGGGGTGCTTGATCAATATTTAATGTTGAATGACACTATCTCAGGGGTGATAGGTAACTTTCATGACTGGCTTGAAGAAAACAGGCATGTCCAGGAACCGTCACAATGCATGTCTCACTTAAAAAAAAAGAAATGCAGGTCAAATAAATTCTGCCAGTCCTCAGGCAGAAAGGGAAAGTACCCACATATTCTGCTTGCACTGCTGTTTTTCTTATAAAGAAATATTTCTCAGCATCGCTGCCACTATCAAAAGTAGGGCCACAGTGTCAGGGAAAATGAGAGTGAACACAGACCCAGCACATTTCACTCATTTATATTTCTTGGCCTGGCCCCTACAGGCATCTGAATTTGAAACCTCTGCGAGAGAGATGGGAGTAGGTCTCATACCCCCGGTAACAAACTGTTCTACCATAGTCTTCCCTCAGTCTGCTCAGTAGGTTCTACACTACAGCTTACATCTACATTCGAGAATAAATAGAAAGAGGAATTTAAAACCTACCACGGAAAGTCACTAGTTAAACCTAACACACTATCTCTTTAAATAAACAGTCAGTATCACAGTGTTCCATGGACGTGTGTTTGCAGCTCAAAAAGCATTGGTGCAGATTTCTTGCACATGGGGAATGTGCCTAACCTCTGAAAGTCTCCAATTCCTCTGCATAATGGTTGGCAAAATTTAAAGATTATGTCTGTCAGACTTCCAGCTTCCACTTAGTGTATAGAAAGCCAGACAGGTATTGTTTCCATACATACAGAAAAATATACCCTGATTGTCTGCAAATTCACAACTTTTATTAAACCCGCCAGAGAGCTGAAGTCATGGCATAATCAACTAACCCAAAATCTGGGGCAAGTTAGGTGCTCCTAAGGAGTGAGGGGATGCATTCCCTTGCTCACTGAAGCAGACATAGGCCCCCATAGAAGCTAGTAAAAAGTCAGCTACAAATTGCTAACAAATCTCTAAAGTCTGAATGCGATCTAGTGTGAGAATATAGAACTTGAGGGAGCTTCAAACACACGGAGAGGGGTACCTGCGTAGCTCAGCTATTGAAGCAACCTACTCTTGGTTTCTGTTGCAGGTCATGATCTCAGGGTGGTGAGATCGAGCCCCAAATCTGGCTCCCTGCTCAGTGTGAAGTCTGCTTGAGATTCTCTCTCTCTCTCCCCTCCCCCAACTACCACCATTCATGCCAGTTCTTTCTGTCTCTAAAATAAGTAAATAAAATCTTAAACACACACGCACAACGGTAATTCACACTCATTCACAAATTCTTCTCCATGGACCTTCTGAATTCTCAGAAGAAAGACTGGCAAGAAGGCAAGAGTTTAGAGCAGTGATTCTAAACAGGGAGAAATTTTATCTCTACGAGGACATTTAGCTATGTCTGGAGACATTTTTAACTACCATACCTGGGGGGATCCTATTTCTACCCAGTGGTTAGAAGTCAAAAATGTTGCTAACTCTTCTGCTGTGCACAGACTAGCACCCTCTTACAAAGAATTATCCGATCCAAAATGTCAAGAGAACTGCAGTTGAGAACCACTGCATTCACATTTCCAGAGAAATCCTCCCTTGTGATGCAACAGGACCACCACACGAAGCCCAACCTGGATATTCTCTTTTTCTCCTATTAGGAACAAAGCCCTTACTTTTATGAGAAATAGCAACAAACACTGGGATTTTTTTTTTTTTTTTTTTTTTTTTAGATTTTATTTATTTGAGAGAGTGGGAGATGGGGGAGGGAAGAAGAAGAAGAAGCAGACTCCCCACTGAGCAGGGAGCCCAATGTGGAGCTCCATCCCAGGATCCTGGGATAAAAACATGAACTGAAAGCAGACATGGTACCAACTGAACCATTCAGGTTCTCAGCAGCAAACACTGTTGCACCCATCGTGACCCCACAAGGTTAAGACCCATTGTAGCTGGGAGACACAAAACTACCCTCTAGCTCTGGTGTGTGGCAAGAAAACATCTTGCCCCAAACTCTTAGAAGTATCCTACTGAAGAAAGAGGGGGAGGATCTGAGACAGCCCAACCCCTGGGACCCAGAGACAGAGCAGCTTCCTGAGGAGACCACTCACTCACCTTACCATCAGGCTACCAAGTGTCAAGCAGCAAGCAACATCAATGCACAGCCGTCCAAGGACAAAGGATTAGAATAGAGATGCTCCCTCATGGGCAGGCACAAAGGAAAGTCTTAAACTTGAAGCCTGAGCAGACCTGAGGAAATTTTACAAACTACCACCATTCCAAGCACAAGTTAAGTTTAAAGGAATTCTAAACCTAGGGGGCACTGATGATAGCCACAAGAACAACAAACTCCAAATCCACCTCAAGTACTGGTAGACTGACCAGACTTCCCACATGAGAAGACTAGCAAAAGGAAAAATATGCCATTGCTGGCCAGGAATAGTATCTACCTCGGTCTACTGTCCTGCCCAAGATGACCTGCTTTCAAATAATGTTAGATGACAAAGAAGCAAGGAAAAATAAGACAAAACTCTCTGTTAAAAAGGCAAAATGATCAATAGAAGTGGACTCAGGTTCAACCTAGATATTGGATCTATCAGATAGAGAATTTAAAATAATATGGGGCACTTGGGTGGCTCAGGCAGTTAAACATCTGCCTTTGGCTCAGGTCATGATCCCAGAGTCTTGGGATGGAGCCCTGCATCGACCTCCTTGCTCAGTGGGAGGCCCATTTCTCCCTCTTCCTCTGACCTCCCCCTGCTTGTGCTCTATCATACTCTCTCTCTGTTAAATAAATTAATTAAAAAAATTAAAAAATTAAATAATATAATTAGATAAAGTGACATCATGGCAACACAGGTCATTCCTGTCTTCTATCCCCTTCACAAAAATAATAGCTAGCAACATCCATAGGCAAGACACCATTGTGAAAGTCTTATAACCCAGGGAGTGAGGCTAAAGTGCAACCCTGACAACAGAGGCAGAGGATGCCATTAGATGGATAAGAGGAGTAATTTTACTGATTCCATCAACCCTCCCCCAGGTCAGCACAATGCCTAACAGAGAGGGTTTCTCCAGTGGGAAAAAAGAGAACCCAAGATGGATATCTGCTCTTCAAGCATTGAGGGATACTCCCTGGGAGACTCAGTCAGGTGTCTCCTTATGACCATCACTGGGAGAGCCTAGGCAGCTCAAAGACTAAATCAGATAGAAATGGAGAAAGGGGCAGGATTACAGTAACCATTGCTCAAATCTCAGTGACTGTGGTCCTGATTGCCACAGAATCTGAGCAGATATCCCAACTAGAAGCTCTGTTCATAGGCTGACCTGGTGGCCCCATCTCACCAGGGATCTCACTTGGCAGTTCTGTCTCATTTGAAATCCCAGACAAAGGGCTATACTGCCATGGGGCACATCCTATGGCACACCTGCGATGACACACCTGGGATGGCACACCTGGGCATAGGTGCAGGGTTGCAATCTCATCCAACTGCTAAGCATAGCCTCCAGTTCTCCTCCACCAGGAAACATGGCTATGAATGTCCAGCAGCACATTCTATGACCTGCCTGGGCAGGGAGCCAAACCAGCCACCTTATCCAATTGTTGAGCATAGCTGCTAGCCCTGCATAATCAAGGAACCTGAACAGTATCCCAGGGAGCCTCACAGCTCTACCTACAATAACACCTAGCTTCAGAATCCAGCCTACAATCTCACACAGCAGTGAAGGGCAGCATATGGTTTCCCTTGACAGTTGAACACAAACTATGATGTTGACCAGTCCTAGATAATCATGGAGCATAACCTGTGGCCCTACCCAACAAGGGACTGAAGACAGTGACCTTGCCCAACTCTAAAGTACAGTCTCCAGCCCTGTATAATGGAAGGTTCCATCTGATTAGAGACCTGACCAGCAACCACACCCAACAGCAAAGTACAATCAATGGCCTACTTGATGACAAAGTCCAGTCTATAGTCTCACCTAACTTTAGAGTACAGTCTTCAGCCTCATCTGATTACAGAGCACTGCTTGAGGCCCCATCCAACCATAAAGCTTGGCCTGGGGCCCTTCCTGAACAGAGTACCAGTAGCACCATCCAGTAGAAAAGCATACCTAAGGTGGCACAAAACCAAGATTATGGAGCACAGCCCACACCCCTTCCCAGTCATGGAATCCAGCCAGTAGCACTCTCCTATAAGGGATTAGAGCCTGTAAACCCAAGCAATCAGAGGTAATTACAGAGCCTAGATAGTGGCCCTACCTTACTATAGAAACAGATAGACATTACATCTAACCAGAGAGCCCACCAAGTAGCCTGGCTTGAATCTAGAACTCAACCAGCAGATCTATCAACTGTGGAGCCCAACCAGCAGCACCCCTCCCCACCTCCAACTTCAGACCATAGACCATCATTTTGCTGAACTAAAGAACAAAAAGCAAGCCTCACATGCTGATGTATGCTAGCAGCTGACCAGTTTAGTACCCCAAGCTGAGGTGACTGGCAAAGATCTTTCCCTACTAAAATAAACCTGTTATTCTGGAATAAGAGAGCCTTCTATCAAATACAATTATACTAATAAGAGGGAGGAACAAGATGGCAAAGTAGTAGGAGACCTAAATATCATTGGGTCCCAGGCATTCAGCTAGATAGTTGTCAAAGAGTTCTGAATGCCTACAAACTCAAGAGGAAATTGAAGAGAAGAATAGCAGCAATTCTAGGAACAGAAAAGGGACCACTTTCTGGAAGGTAGGACGTGTGGAGAAGTGAATCTGAAGTGATGGGAAGAGAGACCACAGGAGAAGGGGCCAGCTCCCGGCAAGCTATGGAGCAGTAGAGCACAAAATCAGAGCTTTTAGGAGTCTACTCCTTGGAGGGACATCATTCCAGAGGCTAATCCAGGGGTGGAGCCCTCGCAGGGACATGTGGTCTCAGGACTTGCAGGGCCACAGAAAGACTAAGGGTGTCCAAGTGTGGCAGAGCTCCCAGGTATTGAAGCAGGGAAGTTGGCTATAGAGACAGACCTGAGGAGTGCCTCTCAGCTCCAGGTTACCTTAAACCATGATCCAAGGCACTGTCAGACCACTGTTCTTCGAGCAGGGACCCCACAAATGACAGATCCAGGGAGACTCACCTTCTTCCTCCATGAGGAGTGGCACAGGAGCACACGTAGGGAATCTGCTGGGCTTAGAGACTCCAAACAGGGCTGTGCACCAGAGATAGAAATACCAGGTCACAGTCCAGGTGAGCATGGAGTGTAGTTGGAGACCAGGGAGACAGAAGGGATTGACTGCTTTTCTCTGAGGGCACACTGAGGAGTGGGTCTCCAAACTCTTGGCTTCCAGAGGGCTGGAGATTGGGAGGTTGCCATCTTCATTCCCCTGCTCCAAATCTCTACAGAAAGCATTCAGGGAACAAAAGCTCGGAGAGCGAACCCAAGCAGATTACTTAGCCCGGCCCCTGGCAAGCATATGCAACTCTGCCTCAGGCAAAAGCATTTGAGAATCATGGCAACAGGCCCCTCCCGCAGATGATCAGCAAGAAGAACATCCAGCCAAGACCAAGTTCATCAATCAATGAGAACTGTGGAACTGCAGAGCTAGGGGAACAAGACACATAGAATGCATGGCTTTTTCCCCATGATTCTTTGTCTTTCAAAGTTAAATTTAAATTTTTTTCTTATTCTATTTTTCAAATTTTTCCTCTTTCCTATTATAACAATTTTAAACTATTTTTATCTTATCAATACCTTTCTTAAAAATCATTTTTAACTTTCATTTTTATAGTCATATTCTATCAATTCATTGTATTTAACCTCATTTTTTGTCTACATATAGGTTTTTCCTTCTTTAGAATTTTGAGATACAGTTTCTTTTAACAGATCAAAACATATGCTAAATCTAGCACTAGGCTTTGTTCTAGTCTCCAGCCTAATCATATTCTTTCCTTTTTTTTCCCTTCTTTCCATCAACTTCTTATCTTATTAATTCCTTTTTTAGAATCTTTTTAAAATTTTCATCTTTACAGTCATATTCCAACCCTTCATTGTGTTTACCCTTATTTTTGTATATATATAAGTTTTTCTTCCTTTAAAATTTTGGGAGGTAGCTCCTTGTAACAGACTAAAATACACCCAAAACAGGTGTTAACAGTCACCTCACAGGCAATACAATGGCACTAAAGTCATATCTTTCAATAGCTACCCTAAATGCAAATGGGCTAAACACCCCCATCAAAAGACACAGAGTATCAGAATGGATAAAAATAATAAGATCTATCGATATGCCATCTGCAAGAAACTCATTGTATACCCAGAGACACCTCCAGATTTAAAGTGAGGGGGTGAAAAAACAATTTACCATGTTAATAGACATCAAAAGAAAGCTGGGATGGCAATTCTCATATCAGATTATTTAGATTTTAGACAAAAGACTCTAATAAGAGATGAGGAAGGACACTATATCATACTTAAAGGGTATGTCCAACAAGAAGATCTAACAAGTTGGGGTGCCTGGGTGGCTCAGTTGGTTGAGGGACTATCTTCAGCTCAGGTCATGATCCTGGATTTCCTGGATCAAGCCCCACATCAGGCTCCCTACTCAGCAAGAGTTCTGCTTCTCCCTCTGCCCTTCTCCTTCTCACTCTCTCTCTCTCTCTTTCTCATTCTCTCTCTCAAATAAATAAATAAAATCTTGAAAAAAAGATCTAACAATTTTAAATATCTATGCCCCTAAGATGGGAGCAGCCAATTATATGAACCAACTAATAACAAAATCAAAGAAACACATTGATAATAATACCATAATAGTAGTGGACTTTAACAGCCTCCTCACTGAAATGGACAGATCATCTAAGCAAAAGATAAACAAGGAAATAAAGGCTTTAAATGACACACTGGACCAGATGGATATCACAGATATATTCAGAACATTCCATCCCAAAGCAACAGAATACACATTCTTCTCTAGTGCACATGGAACATTCTCCAGACTAGATCATGTCCTGGGCCACAAATCAAGTCTCAACCAGTACCAAAAGATTGGAATCATTCCCTGCATATTTTCAGACCACAATGCTTTGAAACTAGAACTCAACTACAGAAGGAAAGTTGGAAAGAACTCAAATACATGGAGGCTAAAGAGCATCCTACTAAAGAATGAATGGGTCAGCCAGGAAATTAAAGAAGGACTAAAAAAAAAAAAAAAATCATGGAAAAAAATGAAAATGAAAACAAAACTTGAAAATCCTTGGGATGCAGCCAAGGTGGTCCTGAGAGGAAAGTATATAGCAATATAAGCCTTTCTCAAGACAAATAAAGGTGTCAGATCATAGGCTAACCCTACACCTAAATGAGCTGGAGAGAGAACACCAAAGAAAGCCTAAACCCAGCAGGAGACGAGAAATAATAAAGATCAGAGCAGAAATCAATGAAATAAAAGAACAATAAAAACAAAAGAACAATAAAACAGATCAATGAAACTAGGAGTTGGCTCTTTGAAAGAAATAAGATTGATAATCCCCCTGACCAGACTTATCAAAAAGAAAAGAGAAAGGACCCAAATTAATAAAATCATGAATGAAAGATGAGAGATCACAATCAATACCAATTATAAGAACATATTATGAGCAACTATAGGCCAGCAAATTTGACAGTCTGGAAGAAATGGATGCATTCCTAGAGACATAGAAACTACCATAACTGAATGAACCAGGATGAAATAGAAAACCTGATCAGACCCATAACCAGTAAGGAGATTGAAGCAGTCATCAATAAACAAGAGCCCAGGGCCAAATGGCTTCCCAGGGAAATTCTACCAAACATTTAAAGAAGAATTATATCTATTCTCCTGAAACTGTTCCAAAAAATAGAAATGGATGGAAAACTTACAAACTCATTTTATGAGGTCAACATTACCTTGATCCCAAAACCAGACAAAGACCCCATCAAAAAGGAGAATCGCAACACCAATATCCCTGATGAACATGAGAACAAAAATTCTCACCAAAATACTAGCCAATAGAATCCAACAGTATATTAAAAGGATTATTCACCACAACAAAGTGGGATTTATTCCTGGGCTGCAAGTTTGGCTCAACATCTGCAAATCAATCAATGTGATTCAATACATTAATAAAAGAAAAAGAACCATATGATACTCTCAATAGATGCTAGAAAAGCATTTGATGAAGTATAGCATCCTTTCTTGATCAAAACTCTTCAAAATGTAGGGATATAGGATACATACCCCAATATCATCAAAACCATCTATGAAAAACCTACAATGAATATCATTTTCAATGGGGCAAAAACTGAGAGCTTTTCCCATAAGGTCAGAAACACGGCAGTGCTCTCCACTATCACCACTGCTATTGAACATAGTTCTAGAAGTCCTAGCCTTAGCAATCAGACAAAAAAAGAAATAAAAGACATCCAAATTGGCAAAGAAGAAGTCAAACTATCACTCTTTGCAGATGATTGGATACTTTACATGGAAACCCTAAAAGACTCCACTCCAAATCTGCTAGAACTCATGGAATTCGGTAAAGTGTCAGGACATAAAATCAATGCACAGAAACCAGTTGCATTTCTATACGCCAACAGCAAGACAGAAGAAAAAGAAATTAAGGAGTCGATTCCATTTACAATGCACCCAAAACCATAAGATACGTAGAAATAAACCTAAGCAAAGAGGCGGAAAATCTGTACTCAGAAAACTATAAAGTACTCATGAAATAAATTGAGGAAGACACAAAGAACTGGAAAACATTCCATGTTCATGGATTGGAAGAACAAATATTATGAAAATGTCTACCTAAGAAGAACAAATATTATGAAAATGTCTACCTAAAGCAATCTACACGTATAACGCAATTCCTATCAAAATACCATATTTTTTTTTTCAAAGAAATGTAACAAACAATCCTAAAATTTATATGGAACGAGAAATGACCCCAAATAGCCAGAGGAATGTTGAAAAAGAAAACCAAAGTTGGAGGCATCACAATTCCAAACTTCAAGCTCTATTACAAAGCTGTCATCATCAAGACAGTATGGTACTGGCACAAAAACAGACACATAGATCAATGCAACAGAATAGGAAGCCCAGAAATAGACCATCAACTCTATGGTCAATTCATCTTTGACAAAGAAAGAAAGAATGTCCAATGGAAAAAAGTCTCTTCAACAAATGGTGTTGGGAAAATTGGACAGTCACATGCAAAAGAAAGAAACTGATTCATTTCCTTATACCACACACAAAAATACTCAAAATGGATGAAAGACCTCAATGTGAGAAAGGAATCCATCAAAATCCTTGAAGAGAACACAGGCAGCAACCTCTCTGACCTCAGCCACAGCAACTTCTTCCTAGAAACATCACCAAAGGCAAGGGAAGCAAGGGCAAAAGTGAACTATTTGGACTTCATTAAGGTCAAAAGCTTTGCACAGCAAAGAAAACAATCAACAAAACCAAACAACAACAGACAGAATGGGAGAAGGTATTTGCAAATGACATATCAGATAAAAGGCTAGTATCCAAAATCTATAAAGACTTATCAAACTCAACACCCAGAGAACAAATAATCCAATCAAGAAATGGGCAGAGGACATGAACAGACATTTCTGCATAGAAGACATCCAGATGGCCAACAGACATATGAAAAAATGCTCAACATCACTCAGCATCAGGGAAATACAAATGAAAACCACAGTGAGATGATCACTTCACACTAGTCAGAATGGTTAAAATAAACAAGTCAGGACATGACTGATGTTGGCGAGGATGCAGAGAAAGGGAAACTCTCCTACACTGTTGGTGGGAATGCAAGCCGGTGCAGCCACTCTGGAAAACAGTATGAAGGTTCTTCAAAAAGTTGAAAATAGAGCTACCCTATGATCTAGCAATTTCACTACTGAGAATTTACCCTAAAGATACAAATGTAGTGATCCAAAGGGACACATGCACCTGAATGTTTATAGCAGCAGTGTCCACAATAACCAAATTATGGAAAGAACCTAGATGTCCATCAACAGATGAATGGATGGATAAAGAAGATGTGGTATAGATATACAAATGAATATTATGCAACCATCAAAAAAAATGAAGTCTTGCCATTTGCAACAATGTGGATGTGACTAGAGGGTATTATGCAAAGCAATATAAGTCAATCAGAGAAAGATAATCATATGATCTCTCTGATATGAGAAACTTGAGAGTCAGGGATGAGGGTTGTTGGGGGAAGGGAGGGAAAAAATGAAACAAGATGTGACCAGGGAGGAAGACAAACCAAAAGAGACTCTTAATCTCAGGAAAAAAACAGGGTGGCTGGATGGTGGACGTTGGGGAGGGTATGTGCTATGGTGAGTGCTGTGAATTGTATAAGACTGATGATTCACAGACCTGTACCCCTGAAGCAAATAATACATTAAATGTTATATATGTATGTATGTATGTATGTATGATACAAAGATACAAAGATTATGGATAATCAGGTAAACATGACACTACCAAATGAAACTAATAAAGCTCCAACAACTGACCCTAAACGATTGGAAAAATACAAAAAGATTATGGATAATCAGGTAAACATGATACTACCAAATGAAACTTACAAAGCTCCAACAACTGACCCTAAACGATTGGAGACCTATGATCTGTCAGACAAAGAATTCAGAATATTCCTCTAAAAGAAGTTCAGGAGGGCCACTTGGGTGACTCAGTTAAGCATTGGCCTTCAGCTCAGGTTATGATCTTAGGGTCCTGGGATCAAATCCCACATTGAGCTCTCTGCTCAGCAGGGAGTCTGATCCTCCCTTTCCCTCTGTGTTCTCTCTCTTTCAAATAAATAAATAAAATCCTCAATAAAAGAAAAGAAGTTAGAGACTATAATTAACACAGACCACTACTGATTAAAGAGATTAATCAATTAAACTAATTAAAGAGACTATAATTAACACAGACCACTACTGAAATTAAGAAAACAGTGCATGAATAAAATGGGAAATACAAAAAGAAAAGGAAACCATCAAAAACAAAACAATCAGACAAACAAACAAACAACAAAAAAAAGATGAAACTTAGAACTCAAGAATATAATGACTACACTGAAGAATTGAATGGAAATCATTGACAGCAGAATCTACCAAGAATAAAGAATTGAGGGCGCCTGGGTGGCTCAGTGGGTTGAGGCCTCTGCCTTTGGCTCAGGTCATGATCCCAGGGTCCCGAGCCCCACATCGGGCTCTCTGCTCAGCGGGGAGCCTGCTTCCTCCTCTCTCTCTGCCTGCCTCTCAGCCTACTTGTAATCTCTGCCTGTCAAATAAATAAATAAAATCTTTAAAAAAAAAAAAAGAATAAAGAATTGATGAACTCAAAAACAGATCATTTGAAATTATCCTGTTAAAGGAGAAAAAAAATGAAAAAAGTGAAGAAAACCTACAGGATTAATGAGAAACAAGCAAAAGGAGTAATGGACACTTTATGGAAACCATGAAAAAGAAGGAAAAGGGACAGAAAGTTTATTTAAAGAAATAATAAATGAACACTTAAACATGGAGAAAGAAATGGACATCCAAATACATGAGGCTCAAAGGATCCCAAATAAGTTGACCTGTAAAGAGTTACACTGAGACACATATAATTAAATTATCAAAAGACAAAGTAAAAATTTTTAAACAACAAAGAAAAAACAATGCCACATAAAAAGAACCCCCCTCCACAAAACTATCAGGGGATTTCTCAGAAAAAACTTTTCAGACCAAGAGAGAATAGGATGATATATTCAAAATATTTAAAGGGAGAAAAGAAAACTGTCAACCAAGAGCACTATACCTGGCAAAGCTGTCCTTTAGAAATGAAGGAGTGATAAAAGCTTTCCCCAAAAACAAAAGCTATAGAATTTATTACTAGTAGACCTGCAATGAAAGAAACACTAAAGGGTATTCTATAAACTGAAATGAAAACATGTTAATTACATCATTAAAAAATCAATATGTGAAACTCATTGTAAAGGTAAATATATAGCCAAAGTCAGATTTTCTAATACTATAATGATGGTATGTAAGTCATAACTCAAGTTTAAAAGTTAAAAAAAACACATTAAAAATTACTATAACCATACTAATTTGTTATTGGATACCATGCCATAAAAATTATATAAGTTGTAACATCAGTAACCTAAAATATAAGGAGGAAAGTAAAGATATAAAGTTTTGTATTCTACCAAAGTTAAGTTATTAGAATAAGATGTTAGAGTAGTAAGATATTTTATATGAGCCTTATGGTATTTACAAAAGAAAAATCTGTAGTAGGTATATGAACAATTATAATAAAGAGTCACAGAATACTACCACAAAAAAAAATCATCAATCAGAAAGGAAGGCAGCAAGAGAGGAAGGAAAAAATTTTGGACTACAAAATAGTCCAAAAAAACAATTACCAAAATGGCAATAGTAAGTCCTTACCTATCAATGGTTATTTTCAACATAAATGGGTTAAATTCTATAATCAACAGATAAAAATTGGGTAGGTAGATTCAAGAAAATAAGATCGAACATCATGCTACCTACAAGAGATTCAGTTTAGTTTGAAGGACACACATAGGCTTGAAAGTGAAGGGAAGGGAAAAGATTCCAAGAAAATGGTAACTAGAAGAAAGCGAGGATAACTATATTGATATCAGAAAAAAAAATAGACATTAAGCTAAAAATGATAACAAAGCACAAAGAAGTCAAACAGGATCCATTAATCAAAAAGATATAAAAAAGTATAAATATTTATGCAGCCAACATCAGAATATCTAAATATAAAGCAAATAATAACCAAACTGAAAAAAAATAAACATCAATATAAGTAGTTGAGGACTTTAATACTCCTTCTCAATGATGGATAGATCATTCACATTAAATTAATAAGGGAATAGTGGATTTGAGCAACACTATGGACCAAATGAACCTCTAATAGACATATACAGAACATTTTATTTAAAAGAAGCAGAATACACATTCTTCCCAAACATACACAAAACACTTTATTTTTTTTTTTTTTAGGACAAATCATAGGTTAAGCTATAAAACAAATCTGAACAAATTCAAGAAATAAGAATTATACCAATTATCTTTTCCAACTAATATAATTGACTCTAGAAATCAACAGGAGGAAAGCTGGAAATCTCAGAAACATGAAAATCAGACAACACAAGTTCTGAACAATCAATAGATGAAGGAGAAAGAGAAAGAAATTAATTATCTTAAGACAAATGAAAAAGGAAGCAAAACATACCAAAACTTATGGGATACAACAAAAGAAATAATAAGAAAAAAGTTTACAGTTATAAAATTATTCATCAAGAAAAATGAAAGATCCCAAATAAACAGCTTTATACTATACCTAAAGGAAGTGAAAAGGAAGAACAACTTAAACCCAAAGTTACCAGAAGAAATAAGATTTGAGTAGAAATAAGTGAAATAGAGAAAACTATGGAAAAGATCAGCAAAACTAGTAGTTGGTTCTTTGAAAAGATAAACAAAATTGACAAACTCTTAGCTAGATTAACCACAAAAAAAGGGAGAGAAAAAAGGACTCAAATAAATAAAATTATAATGTAAAAGGAGACATTACAACAGATACCATCAAATACAAGAGTATAAAAGATATAATAATAAATAGTTATATACCAATCAAATTAGAACACCTAGAATAATCAGATGACTTCCTAGAAATATACAATCTACCAAGACTGAATTATGAAGAAATAGAAAACCTGAACAGAAAAATAATTAGTAGGGAGATTAAATCAATAATCTAAAGCCTTCCAACAAAGAAAAACCCAGGACCACATGGTTTCACTTGTGAATTCTATGAAACATTTGAAGAATTAATGCCAATCTGTCTCAAACTCTTCTGAAAAATAATGAAGAGGAAGGAATATTTCCAAAATCATTTTGAGGCCAACATTACTCTGATATCAAAACCAAATAAGGACACTACAAGAAAATAACAGGCCAGCATCCCTGATCAAATAAGATGCAAAAATTCTCAACAAAATATGAGCAACCTCTACTCAAGAGTGCAGTAAATAGATCATATACCAAGACCAAATGGGCTTCATCTCTGAAATGCAAGGATGATTCAACATACGCAAATAAAAATAGTACACACAATGATAGAATAAAGTGTAATGATCAAATGACGGTATTCACAGACACAGAATTCACGTGCATATATCACACATACCAACACCCATGTAAGGGAAGTCCTATGAAGGAATGACAAATACAAAGAGGTAGAGAAAACGCCTGAAAAAATAATGGCCTAACAATTGAGCATCAAAATACATGAAGCTAAACTGTGAAGGGACAATGAAAGGATAAATAAACAATTGAATGCCATAACTAGAGATTTTAATATCTCACTCTCAATAATTGATAGGACAACTAGGAAGAAAATCAAAAGGAATACAGAAGGATGACATTACTAACCAACTTGACTTGATAGAGTTTTATGGCAACATCCAACCCAACAGTAGCAGAATAAGCATCTTTTAAGTACATGCAGAACATTCTCCAAGATGCACCATATGCTAGGATAAGTATCAATAAATTCTAAGAATTGAAATAATTCCAAGTATGTTCTCTGACACCAAACCGAATTAAATTAGACATAAAAAACAACAAACAATTAGAAAAATATTTGAAAATGAAACAACCCATTCTAAATAACTCTTGGTTCAAAGAAAAAACCACAGGGGAATTTAGAAAATATTTTTAACTGAACTAACATAAAAACTCAAGATATCAAAAAACTGGGGGAGAAGCAAACACATTGTTTAAAGGGAAATTTGTAGGTTAAAATGTCTGCATTATAAAAGGTCAGGAATCATTAATCTAAATTTCCACTTTAAAAAACTAAAACAAACAAAAAGCCCAAAACAGAAACAACAGATTTAATCCAAAGCAAGGATTGCTAAAACCAGAGTAGAAATCAATAAAAAAGAAAAAGCAATAGAAATATTCATTAAAACCAGAACTTGGTTATTTTAAAAGATAACAGAATTGGTAAAATTTAAACTAGGCTAACCAAGAAAAAAAGAGAAAAGATATAAATTACTAAAATCAGAGATGAAAGTGAAACATTATTATAGACCATAATAAAAGTTTAAAAGATTACAAGGGAATATTGTGATTGACTTCCTACCAATAAATTAGAAATCTTAGATTAAATGGGCAAATATCTAGAAATTACCAAAGCTGATTCAAGAAAAATAGAAAATCCAATGTACTTAAAACAAACAAACAAGTAAAGAAATTAAATCAGTGACTTTAAATATTCCCATAAAGAAAATCTCAAGCCCAGATGACATCACTAATAAATTTGGTCAAATTTTTAAAAATTTTACTTACTTGTTTTAGAGAGGGAGAGTGTGTCCATGATTGAGCCAGGAGCAGATGGTGAGGGAGGGGGGAAAGAATTTCAAGCAGACTCTCACACTGATCATGGAGCCTGATGTGGGCCTGGAACTCTCCACCCTAAGATCATGACCTGAGCCAGATGATTAACCAAGCCACCCAGTTGCCCCTGATCAAATATTTAAAGGAGAAATAATATCAGTCCTTCACATTCTCTTTCAGAAAATAAAGGAAAGAACACTTGCCAATTCATTCTATGATGCCAGTGTGACTGATATCAAAGCCAGGTAAAAAATTGTATAAGGAAACAAAACTACCCTTTATCAACATAGAAACAAAAATCCTTAACAAAATATTAATAAGTCAATCCAGCAACATATAAGATAATGTTACACAAAGACAAGTGAGTAGTATCTCAGGAATGCAAGATTGGATTAGTATCTTCTAATCAATTAATATAATAAACCATAAAATTGGAATAAGGGATTAAAAATACATGATCATCATGAATAGATACAGAAAGCTCATTTGATGACATTTTACCCCATTAATGATTTTTAAGACTTCCAGCAACTTAGAAATATAAGAGAATTTCCCCAATCTGATCAAAGTCATCTAAGAAAAAAAAAAAAGTTAGCATTACACTTAATGGTGGAAGACTGAATGCTTTTTGCTTCATATGACTGGGAACAAAGCAAAGATATCCACTCTCACTGCTATTCAACATTGGGTGGAAATTTTTAACTTATATAATAAGGAAAGATAAAGGAAGAAGGACCATACAGATTAGAAATCAAATAAAATTGTCATTATTTGAAGATAACATGATCCTGTTCATAGCAAATTCTAAAGAATCTACAAATCTACAAGTAAATGAACTTAGCAAGGTCACAAGCAACATACAAAACCCACTGCATTTCTATAGACATTGAATGAATAATCTGAAAATAACGTTAAGGAAACAATTCCACTTCCAAAAACATTTTAAAAAGATAAGATATTTTAAAATGAACAAAGGAAGGGGAAGTCCTATATACTCAAAACTAAATAAAATATTGATAAAGAAGATCTAATAAATGTAAAGACATCCATGGTCAGAGATTAGAAGAAGCAATAATATCAAGGTGGCCATTCTCCCCCAAATTAATCTGACCAAGAGCTTGTTGCAAAATTGAAAACCTGACCCTAAAATGCTTATTAAAAACAAAGGATCTAAAAATAGGCTGAACAATTATGAAAAAGGTGAAATTCCACTGCATAATTTCAAATGTTACTGTAAAGCAAGAATAATGAAGATATTGTGCTCTTGGTGTAAGGATAGGCATATCAATCAATGGATCGATTGATTTTTGTCAAAATCATTTTTGACAAAGATACTAAGGCATCTATATGCAAATAATAAACCTTTATATCCTGTACTGGATTGAATACTGCCTCTCCAAAATTCATGTTTATGTGGAACCTCAGAATGTGACCTTATTTGAAAATAAGGTCTTTGAAGGTATAATTAGTAAAGATGAGGCTATGCTGGCTGAAGGTAATCCTTGAATCTGGTGACTGGTGTCCTTATTGGAGGGAAGGGAGGACACACATGGAGACACGGTGAAGAAATCCACATAAAGATGGAGTCAGAGATGGGAGTTACAGAGCCACCAGCCAAGGAACACCAAACATTGTGGGCAACCACCAGGAGCTAGAAGAGACAAGGAAAGATTCTTCTCTAGAACCTTTGAAGGGAGCATGGCTTTCCTGATACCTTAACTGCAGACTTCTGGGAAAACTGTGCGAAACTAAATGCAGAACAATGAGAGAATCAATGTTTGATGTATGAAGCCCACAGGCTTGTGGGATTTTGTTATGGCGACTCTAGGAATCTATTATGGATGTCTACATAACACCATTCATAAAAACAAACTCGAAATGGATCGTAGACCTAAATACAAGAGCAACAAATATAAAATATCCTAGGAAAGAAAAACAAAACATTTTTGCAACTCTGGTTATCTTGTTTGCAATTAGGGCACCAAAAGAAAAATCCATTAAAAAAAGAAGTGGAAGAATTGGCCTTCACAATTAAAAACATCTGCTGTTTAAAAGACACCTGTATTGGTGTCCCACTGTAGCATACCATGTCATCACAAACTTAGCATTTTAAAACAATACCCATGCATTACTATACTTCAAAACTTTGGCATGGCATGGATGGGTTCTCTGCTTAAACTGAAATCAAGATGTCAGCTGGCTATAATGTCATCAGGTTTGAGATCTTTGTCCAAGCTCACTCATACTACTGTCAGAATTCAGTTATTTGGGGGCGCCTGGGTGGCTCAGTGGGTTAAAGCCTCTGCCTTCAGACCCAGGACCCTGGGATCCAGCCCCGCATCAGCCTTTCTGCTCAGTGGGGAACCTGCTTCCCCCTCTCTCTCTGCCTGCCTCTCTGCCTACTTGTGATCTCTCTCTGTCAAATAAATAAATAAATAAATCTTTAAAAAAAATAAAAAGAATTCAGTTATTTATATATATAGGACTAAAGTCTATAGGACTAAAGTCCTAAATTCTTGCTGCCTATCAGGTAAGAGCCATTCTGAGCTTCAAGAGGTAGCCATGTCATGTAGCCTTCCCTTATTTAAGCCAGCAAAGGTCCATTGACTATTTCTCATATTTTGAATCTCCCTAACTTCCTCTTCTATCACCAGTCAGAGAAAGTTCTTTGAAAGGGGGCATGTAATTAGATTTGCCTACTTCAATAATCTCTGTATCTTAAGGTCAACTAATATTAACAGACTTTAGCTATTGCAAAAACCCTTCACAGCAATACTTATATTAGTGTTTGATTGAATATGCAGGGGGCAGGAATTTGGGGGAAGGCAGGGGGGACAGGGAACATCTTTAAAATCTGCCTACCAAAACATCATTAAGGAGCAAAATGACAAGCCACAGACTGGGAGAAAACATTTTCAAATCATGTATCTAATAAATGACTCATATCCAGAATATATAAAGAACACGTGTAAGTCAATAATAAGATAATAAGCAGCCCAATTACAAAGTGGACAAAAGATAAGGAATAGATTTTACCAATATGAATGGCCAATAAAAACACATGAAAAGGTCAATGTCATTAGTCAGTGACATTCCCAGGCAGTTTCCCAAGTGAAATATAAACTTACATGCACACAAAAGTCCATACACAAGTGATTATAGTGGTCTTATTTTGATTGCCAAAAACAGGAAACAACCTATTGTCAGTGAGCAGTAAACAAACTGGTACATGCATGCAATGAAATACCACTCCACAATAAAAGCAATAGATCTCCAATATGTTTGCTAAGTGTAAGCATACAGACTCAGTATGGTGCTCCCAGAAACTGGGAGTTAGGGAAGTGGTGAGGTGTTGGTCAGAATATCAAATTTACTGTTAGAAGATGAATACCTTTTGAGGGTCTAATGCACAAGCTTGTGATTTTAATTAATGTATTATATACTTGATATATCTTAACTAACTTGAATTTAAATAAATTTAAAGAAAATAAATGAAAAGCACAAAAAATAATACATTATATACTCAGAAGTTTCTGAGAGTCTAAATCTTAAATGTTCTCATTACAAAAAAAGAAATAGTAATTATATGACATAATGGAGTTAGCTAACAGAGAGAGTTATAATCATGTTGCAATATATA
The DNA here is from genome assembly GCF_022355385.1 of Mustela nigripes. Taxonomy (NCBI): domain Eukaryota; kingdom Metazoa; phylum Chordata; class Mammalia; order Carnivora; family Mustelidae; genus Mustela; species Mustela nigripes. Next base: position 9,992,412 of record NC_081561.1, read on the forward strand.
AGTGTATCAAATCCACAGCTTGTATAGATTTATACAATGTTATATATCAATTATATTTCAATAAGCCTTGAAATAAAGAAAAAATGCAAACTCAAAGTCAACATAACGTATCGTTCCATTCATATGACATTCTGGAAATGACACCTATAGAGACAAAATTTGTCACTGGTTGCCAGATGTTAAGAGTGGAGGAAAAATACAAGAGGATACGGAGCGGAGGTAGGGCAGGGGATGGTAATAGAATTGTTTTATGTCTTGATTGTAGTTATAGTTACACAAATGTATGCACCTGTCAAAACTCACAAAGCTTTATACTAGAAAGGGTGAATTTTATTATACATCAATTTTATCTTAACTTGAAAAAGAAAAACCCAATGTATATAAACTGCTTGGGGAAGAGTAGACCCTTTAAAATTTTTCTTAATTTTTATCGGAGAAATAAATGTGCATGGTTAGAAATAAAATATTATAAGAGAGGTAATGCAAGTCTGTCACACCACTTTGACCTACCCCAATTCAAAAACATAGAGGTAAAGATTTTAATTATTTCTATTTTTGTTTGCTAGAATGGGTAATGCCATAGCTTTAAATAACACAATTAATACAATGATAAATATTTTATAATTGACAGATATTTACATATTATATGAATAATAAAGAGTAATAACATTGAAATTAATTTCATGTTTCTTATGTTGTTTTCTTTTTAAAGTTTTTTAAATTTTATTTAATTTTTTATTTAATGTATTTAAATTTATTTAAATTTTATTTAATTATTAAATTTTATTTAAGCCCACATTGGGCTTCGTGCTCAATGCAGTATCTGCTTAAGTCCCTCTCACCCTCTACTGGTTCCCATGCTCTCTCTCACACACGCTCTCTCTCAGACAAATAAATAAATCTTTTCAAAAATGTTAATATTCTAACTCCCAGTACTTATTAATGTGGGTTTATTTAGAAATAGGATCTTTATAGATCCTTTATAGATGCTCCAGTTAAGATGAGGTCATTAGGATAAGTCCTGATCTAATATGACTAGGAAACTCATATAAAAGGGAAATTTGGACATAAAGAGAGATACCGATGGGACAAGATGATGTGAAGATACAGAGAGAACACCATCCACAAACCAAACACCTAAGCTACCAAAACCTAGGAGAGAAGAAGGAAGAGATTTGCCTCTCCCCATCCACCCCACTATCCCCAGCCCTTAGAAAGTACCAACCCTAACAACACTTGCACCTTGGACTTTTAGCCTCTACGAATTTAAGGGAATAAATTTCTGTTGTGTAAGTCACCCACTCATGTATTCTATTCTCCTTTTCCCCTTCTCATCTTTTTCAACTGGAATTTTAATTGGATATCACTCATCTCATATATTCTAATGGTTACATTAAATAATATTACACATCCGTTTATTATTTGATTTGTTATTTTGGAACCTACAGAAAGAATCTCACTTCCTATCTTTCTAAGATGAACATTTTAGGATCTACACTCTTCCCACATCTTCCTTCCAATCTTCTATCTCCAAAACGCTATCAACTGTACTGCTATTTTTAATTTTCAGGATTGAGGGTCACCTGTGTGGCTTAGTCAGTTAAGCACCTGACTCTTGATTTTAGCTGAGGTTTGATCTAAGGGGACTTAATGTAAAAAAAAAAAAAAAAAAAAAAAAAAAAAAAATTGAAAATATATATTCTGTAAAAATCATAATAATTACAAAAGTTTTATGCTTTGTCTCTAAATTGAATCTAACAACCAACACCTGATAACAGCTTTATAATTATGACTATCTTAATAAGGCTTAAAGAAAGACCATGTATATAGTTTGCTACGTTCTATTTCTTCTCATTTCAGTGTCATGGGTCCTTTCCAATGAGAATGAACTCAGAGTTCATTGAATGAACCCTGTGTGAACATCAAGGTTAAATGGCCCATTCATCTGTTATGACTCCCACTTGTCCATCAATTTTCTTCCTTCTCTCTCTCTCTGGAAATTCAGTTCATGAAATGTTTGGTTTCCTAGGTTGAACCTCTGCTTCATTAACTCTCTTCCCCATATCTTCTAAATCTCTGACATTTTTTCCTTCCTTCCGGGAACATTAACTTAACTTTGTTTTCCAACTCCTTTATTGGCTTTTTTTTTTTTAAGTTGTTTTTCAATTAGACTTCATTTCTTAGTGTTCTTTTCCGTTTTCTGCTGTTTCGTTTTTTGGCTCCCTATTATTGTTTTAGGGATGCCTTCTTTAATTCCTGCAAGGAGACTTTGAGTTTTAAATTATTTTGTTGTAATTTCTCCACTATCTTAATTACTTTCATTTCCCCAGGGTCAGTTTTTCAGTTTGCTTATCATGGTCTTTCTACTTTATGTTGCTGTTTTTTCCTCAAATACTTGATGATCCTCTGTTGACCGTTCATATTTAAGTACAGGAGTGTTGAAAGGCTAGCAAAGTCTTGTGTACGTGAGGGAGTCTTCTTTTTAGGGTAGAAAAGCATCATTTTAGGATAGCAAGATGAGAAAGCAGCTGCTAAACTGTCCTCTTCCCTGTGAGAGGAGAGCACGGGAATCCATAACACTTGCCTAAATGGTCTCAGACAGTTGCTTCAAAACTTTTAGAGAAGAATCTTCTGTTTTTGCCTATTGGCAAATGCCTGGCTGTTCGTCATTCTAAGGTTTTTAATTATTTTTTTTGTTTGCATATCCCCCAAAAAGAACTTTGAAAAACAATGTATCTTTTAAATGACTTTGAGTTGACATGCAAAATGTTCCATTGTAGAGTAAACAGTTGCTACAAATGTAATTTCTGGTACATTGTAAACACTTTCATCTTAATTAACCTTGGTGCATCGCTCTTACTCTCCTAAACACACCCAACGGAAGGGAGATACAATAATATTTGATACCCTCTATTTTCTGTTTTCAAAGTACATGAGCTAGCTCTTCTTTATTGTTGATCATTTGCAACATTACTTTTTTTGACTGGAACTCCTGTTTCTATTTCATTTCCCTTATAGAATTTTATTGTTTTATTCTAATGGGTCATATATTTGTGATTGAATAAATATATGTCTTCTTGAACACCCTATATTCATCTGCTGCAACAAAAATCTATATACAAATTGAAATTATACTTTTGCTACACTCTGTATGCCTGTAATGCTCTATTAATTTTTCCCTTCTCAGATGAGTTATAATTAGCTTACACTTAGCAAAAGTATATCATATAGAGCAAATATTGGAAAGTAATAATCAAACACAAAATGTAGAATTGTATAGAAAAATGTTTCTAATTGAAAGGAACAGTACAAGGCCACTCTCTTCAGTTGGCATGTTGTGCACTGCACAAATTCAGGAGGTGGCATTCAACCCAAAGCCTTTGTGAGCATAGCTCTTGAAGTAGTGCCTCTGTGCTGGTCGGTGCAGGAGTGCATGGCTGGGGCCTTTTTGGTTAAATCATCTCACTTGTCTATGAAGAAATATTATAGAAACACATGTCAGCATCAATCGTCTTGCTCCTTTTTCCAGATAAACACACAGAAAAACATCATTCATGTGAATAAATAAATGAAAACAGAAAGCAGTTCACAGAATCATCATATTCTTTTTCATAACCTACCAGTGGCCCCTCAGAGTTGTTGCTACTGCTGGTCTTACTGAGGATACTTAGCATGAGGACAAGTGGCTGGGGTGGGGGGGAGTGGGGAATGATGGGGTCAGGGTGGGGGGATGATGGGGGTGGGAGAGCAATACATCTGACTTTTGAGAGGCAGTTGTGAATCTGGGGGAAAGGGCAAGATGGGCTTTAGAAAAACAGTAACAGAGAAGAGGAGGATCTGGAAGTTAGTTACTTTAAAACAATCTGTGCCGGAAGGCAGAGATTCCCCTTTATGTGTAAGAATAATGCTGTCATTGGGTGGGGGGGGCGGCAGTGGGTGTGGAACCTGGGTTGGTTCTCAACTTTCAAATAAGCCTTGTATTTGCACTTCCACTCTGTTCTATTGGCCAGTTCCCTGGGGTTGTGCTGTCCCCCAGCTGTGTCCTTTAGGCTGTCACTCTACTTTTCCTGCTCTAGCAACCAATATTAGTGTAACTATTTTTTATTTTCCCAAAATCTGTTGTCATTTTTTATGAGCAGACACCTTCCCTCCCATCCTACATGTTTTTGGCTTTTACTAACCTTTTAATAAGAATTCAAGAGAGCATCCAAAACTATAAGATACCTAGGAATAAACCTAACCAAAGAGGCTAAGAACCTATACTCAGAAAACTATAAAGTACTCATGAAAGAAATTGAGGAAGACACAAAGAAATGGAAAAATGTTCCATGCTCCTGGATTGGAAGAACAAATATTGTGAAAATGTCTATGATACCCAAAGCAATCTACATATTTAATGCAATTCTTATCAAAATACCACCCATTCTTTTCAAAGAAATGGAACAAATAACCCTAAAATTTATATAGAACCAGAAAAGACCTCGAATAGCCAAAGGGATATTGAAAAAGAAAGCCAAAGTTGGTGGCATCAAAATTCCGGACTTCAAGCTGTATTACAAAGCTGTCATCATCAAGACAGCATGGTACTGGCACAAAAACAGACACATAGACCAATGGAACAGAATAGAGAGCCCAGAAATAGACCCTCAACTCTATGGTCAACTAGTCTTCAATAAAGCAGGAAAGAATGTCCAATGGAAAAAAGACAGCCTCTTCAATAAATGGTGTTGGGATAATTGGGCAGCCACATGCAGAAAAATGAAATTGGACCATTTCCTTACACCACACACAAAAATAGACTCAAAATGGATGAAGGACCTCAATGTGAGAAAGGAATCCATCAAAATCCTTGAGGTGAACACAGGCAGCAACCTCTTCGACCTCAACTACAGCAACATCTTCGTAGGAACATTGCCAAAGGCAAGGGAAGCAAGGGCAAAAATGAACTACTGGGATTTCATCAAGATCAAAAGCTTTTGCACAGCAAAGGAAACAGTTAACAAAACCAAAAGACAACTGACAGAATGGGATAAGATATTTGCAAACAACATATCAGATAAAGAGCTAGTGTCCAAAATCTATAAAGAACTTATCAAACTCAACACACAAAGAACAAATAATCCAATCAAGAAATGGGCAGAAGACATGAACAGACATTTCTGCAAAGAAGACATCCAGATGGCCAACAGACACATGAAAAAGTGCTCCACATCACTCGGCATCAGGGAAACAAACGTAGTGATCCAAAGGCACGTGCACCCGAATGTTTATAGCAGCAATGTCCACAATAGCCAAACTATGGAAAGAACCTAGATGTCCATCAACAGATGAATGGATCAAGAAGACGTGGTACATATACACAATGGAATACTATGCAGCCATCAAAAGAAATGAAATCTTGCCATTTGAAACGATGTGGATGGAACTAGAGAGTAACATGCTTAGCGAAAAAGTCAATTGGAGAAAGACAACTATCATATGATCTCCCTGATATGAGGAAGTGGAGATGCAACATGGGGGGTTACGGGGGTAGGAGAAGAATGAATGAAACAAGATGAGATTGGGAGGGAGAAAAACCATAAGTGACTCTTAATCTCACATAACAAACTGAGGGTTGCTGGGGGGAGGGTATTTGGGAGAGGGGGGTGGGGTTATGGACATTGCAGGGGGGTCTGTGCTATGGTGAGTGCTGTGAAGTGTGTAAACCTGGCAATTCACAGACCTGTACCCCTGGGAATGAAAATACATTATATGTTTATAAAAAATTTTTTTTAATTTAAAAAAAAGAGAATTCAAGAGAAATAAGAATATACGTGTGTGTGTGTGTGTGTGTGTGTACATATATATAATAATCATGGACTAAAAACTCATAGAAGGATTTTAATAAGGAGTTATCACATTCACCAGTTAATCTAAATGGATCATTCAAATATGTTCACACCCAGAGCAGAAAAGCTTCCTTCTAGAGACTGTTCAGGACTTCCCAGATGCTCCTTCAACCACACAGCTTGCCATTTTCATCATTAAAATGAACTTTTTCTAACGGAACCTATAGAGCCTGATACCGATATGGATTGTGTTTCAAGTGTAGTTTCAGGGTCACTGAATAGAAGTGCATACCTGCTTTATCCAAGCAAGAATTTTAACTCGCCATATTCCTAGCACCAGCTAGAAGAACACTTCCAAACGCATCTATGAGGTAGCACCAATGGGGAAAGGGAGGGAATAATTGCCTTCAGCAAACCCAGGACTTTAGAAAGTCCACCTGCTTCCTTGTTATTGATAGTGTGATTAATCAATCCCTAGAATCTGATTGAGAACACTGGGATATAAATTATGTTATGTTCATAGTTTAAGAAACATCTCTGCTAGTAATCCAAAGCATATTTTTTTTTTTTCATAGATACAACTTTTATTTTTAATTTGTTCCCACTATTCTGGTTCATTTTTTTATAGATAATTTTTTTTTAATTTTTTATTTTTTATAAACATATATTTTTATCCCCAGGGGTACAGGTCTGTGAATCACCAGGTTTACACACTTCTGCTCCTGGCATGCATTTCTGTATTACTGTCACATATGGGCTCACAAGAAACAATAGGGACCTATTTGTATATATGGTCACATTTCTATATTTCATTTTACTTCATATTCAACTCGATACTGGCTATACATATCAATACACATATCGGTGTGGGTTTACATTTCTTTGTCAGGTGTCTAGGAACAAAACATCTGTTGATTCATGAGTAAAGGGAAAGTAATGTCATGAAAGAATATTTTTGTTACCAAAAGAAACAAACATTGTTACTTACTTTTTTTTCAGAGCACCCAAGCCCTGAACGGTTCCTTTAAGCTGAAATGTTCTCCATCAGCAAGTAAATTGCTGGAATTTGCCCTATTTATTTCCAAGATCCACATTTACGTGTTTTTTCTCTCAACCAGTCAACACATATTTATTGAGCACCTACTATATGAAAGACACTGACTTAGGTGCACTGAAGTACAAGGATCCCTGTCCCTAAGGAAATTACAGATGGAGAAATGACTGGTACACAAATGATAGGAATAGAAAATAGAAAGAGTTATTGAGATAAAATTGGCACAGTTAGTCACAAACAGACTACTGAGATATTGACCAAAGCCTAAAATCGGACCAAGGCAGAAAAGGAAAGAAGGAAGGAAGGAAGGAAGCAAGAAAGGAGGGAAAAGAGGGAGAGAGGGAGGAAGAGTCATAAGAAGGGTACGTATTCACATTGTGGTGATTGACTAGGGGCTGAAATTTTGTATATATGCTATCATTTCATTCTTACCGCAACACATGAGGGGAGCCATATTATCCCTACAGATAAGGAAATTGAAGCTCTGAAAGGTCAGGTGACATGTCCAAGGCCACCCAGTAAGCTGAGAGCCAACTGCCCCAACTAAACTCTTAGCGGAGTGGATCTCCTGTCACTTCTGCTCTTCAGTTGGCATCCAAACCCATCGTTGTCCCAAATGAGGTATGTGAGAAAAACAAACAAAAAGCTTGTGAGGACGGCAAAATGGGTTTTCCTCCTTCTGTATGATTGATGGAAATCTAAAACCTCTCCATTGGTTCCTGAGTGAATTTTGAATAATATGCATATTTCTAAGTCTCCCAGTAAAAGTTCTGAACTAGTCCCACACTTCATATATATAAACTAAAATTAGCCCCTGAGAATTCTATGGGTTGCAAAGAAGTTAAGGAAATGTCCCCCACCTTCTCAGCTCCCATAACTTTGTATTGCAATGCTCGCCTGGGAAAACAGGAAAGGCAATTTATAGCTATTTGAACTCAAGCTCTTTCTAGTTCTCAAACTATAAAATATTCCATTTGATTAAACTGTTTCTTTCATTGCTATTTTGTCATTCCCAGGATTATAACGATACTCACACAAATAGATTTTCACATATATAGATTTTTCATGTATATATGTAGTTTTCTGGTGACTTGCTGTTAACAACCATGGTAAGGGAAAAGTACTCCTTTTTCTATCCTCTGAATACCACCTAAAGGGAGATTATTATCTAGAATCTGACTTTATGTTTTGTGCTGTATAAACCTATATTAATGGATAAAACCAAGATCTTAAAATGGCGTATGTGTCTCAAGTACTTTTTTGAATCAATGAAAATCACAAGAGTAATGTAATCTCAACCTGTGCTTAGTATTTTAGAACCACTTACTTTTAGTTTGTGTCTCCTGGATCACAGAAACAGGCAGTTTATTCTAAGCCACTGGTTCTCAAATGTTAGTGGGCATCTTACTCTCCCAGAGGACCATGGGTCAGCCCATGGAATTGACATTACTGACAAGTTTGACAGTGAGATTGATGCCGCTGGTGCAAGGACACGCCTGTGAGAACCCGTTTTAAACAATCCTGAGTGAGGAAGACCATTGCACTAGGAATCAAGAGGCACAGACTCTGATTCTAGATCTGGCATCGTCTTGCTGTGTGACCTTGGAAAATGCATTTGACCTCTCTGAGACTCCACTCCCTCACTATATGAAATACTTAAATAATTATAAAATTTATAAATATATAAATTTTTATATATAATTTATATATAAAAATATATATTTTATATATCTTTATTTATATATTTTATATATATTTATATATTATAAATATATTTCACTATATGAAATACTTAAATAATTATAAAATTATTTAAAAAACCATATTATTTTATAATTCTTTAACTGACCCAGAAGTTCCAGTCTACTCTACCAGGCATACCAAACAATGGGAGACACCAGTTCTTAACAGCTAATGCAGTCATTGTGTTTCAAGAAAAAAAGAAAAAAAAATACACAATTGCCCCATCCTGTCTGTTCTGCAATAACACCATACATGTGTTCCTAAAAATCATCACACTAGGCTAACCTGTGAGGAAAATAAAACAAAACATGACTTATGGAGAAAGTGGGATTGGGGATAGAACACAAAAATTTCATCAGTGACTCATAGGAAAAAAAAAAGATAGGAACATAATAGAAACATAGGCAGAGTTTCATACATGTTCAATGATTTAAAAATGTGTCAATAGTACAATAATGTGACACTTTACCATGAAAAAGCCTTGAATTTTGCCGTGGAAATGGACTGGGAAGAATTGCAGCTTGTGAGTTACTGCAAAGTGATGAAAGAAAGGTGATTGGCGGTTAGACAGAAAGTTGTAGCAGCAAATATGAGGAGATGTGGTTCCTTATTCTCCACTCAGTATTGGCATGAACATTGTAATTTAGTGGTATTCAGCAATCTGAAATCCCAAGACATGTTTCTTTGTCTTTAAGGCACAGGTTCTTCTATACATGCGTTTATAGGAGAAACGTGTTCATCAGCATTGAAAATTAGATCCAATGTGTAGCCTCCTTCTTCTGTTAATTTCTGTTCCAAATTCTTCAATGCCTTTCTCACCAGCACTCACAACTTTGCCTAACTGCTGAGGGCTGTGGACACTGCAGTGACATTTAAAATCACTATCCTGGGGCTCCTGGGTGGCTTAGTTGGTTAAGCGTCTGCCTTCAGCTCAGGTAGTGATCTCAGGATCCTGGGATTGGGCCCCTCTTCGGGGTCCAGGCTCAGTGAAGAACCTGTTTCTCTCTCCCTCTGCCCTACCCCCTGTTCCGTTTCTCCCTCTTTCAAATAAATAAATAAAATCTTAAAAAATAAAAAGAAAGAAAGTGAGAGAAAAAAAGGAAGGAAGGAGGAAAGTCGCTGGCCACCACTGGCATCTGAAGGGATCACTTCTGTAGAATTTGGCAATTTCTGCTTAAGGTCTTGGAAAACAAATACTGTTTTCCTGATACGTGCACTGCTTGGCAATTTGAACCAGGTACTTAGATTTTTCGGGAATGTTGAATGAGGTAGGTTTTTTTTTTTTTTTATTTTCTTTAATGTCCAAGAAGGTTACAAATGTGAAAGAGTAGGAAAGGAAAATTGACATTCAAGGACAGTGCTAGCTGGAAGATATTGGAGGGGCGTACATGTGTGCGTTTCTTGCGTTTCTGTGTGACTTGGCTGTGGAAGGAATGTACACAAACAAACTCAAAGGTCACATTTTATTCAGATCATCCCCTAACTCATCATTCACATTCATGTTTCCAAAACAAGCATTTAGCAAGATGAGTATACTCTTGATGACAAATACTCAAACTTTGATATTAGAGTTGCTAATGTCAGGGTGTAGAATACTGGAAATCTCTCATAATCTCTTACTGATGGAAATGAATACATTTAGAAATGACTTCTATTGGATGGAGAACAATTCAGAAGAGTCATAATTTTGATACAATTAGTCACAGAGTAGATGGGAATGGAAGGGTTGGCCTGGAGTTCCTTAAAAAGAAAGTGCTGACTCGGGTATTTACCAAGGCGATTACAATGTTCCCTGAGATGGTTTCTGATGATGTTCGATGACACACAGAGCCATTTCCATGAAAACTCAAGTTTTCAACCAACTCTGCCCCTTTTCGTGTCTTCGGTTACCTCTCAGAGAACATGGTGCTGATCTCTTTCCAAATTTTCGTAAATGGAAAAGCAGTTTCCCTTGATGACCCTTGTGGAAGGCCTTAATCAGAATTGTTTGCCCATACTTCTTGCAAACATTTTGATAGAATATGAGAAAAAAAAAAAAGAAAGGAAGAAGAAGAAAAAGATGAAGAACGTTTTCAGAAAATATCCTTAGGAAGGATGAAAGATGTGGAAATATTTTCTACAGGAACAGGAAGAATTTGCTGGGGTACATCAGGCTCTCAAGAAGAAAAGCCAAAAGAACATTTTAATTGCCCTAGAATGTTTCTTAATTCCTTTTTTGCTCCCATTCCATGCATCAGGAAATCGTGCTGGCTCTATTTTCAAAATACATCTACATCCCACAACTTCTCACCACCTTTGCTGTCGATAATCTGGTCCAACCCACTACCTCTGCAGTAATAAAAGTAAGTGGTCTCCCTGCTTCTCTCCTCACCCCTCCCCAGGTTTTCTCAAACAAGCTGCCATGGTTGTCCTTTTAAGCTATCCAATGGCACCACATTTCATTCTGGATAAAACACAACTCATGGGGTGCCTGGGTGGCTCAGTGAGTTAAAGCCTCTGCCTTCAGCTCAGGTCATGGTCTCAGGATCTTGGGATCGAGCTTGGCATTGAGCTCTCTGCTCAGCAGGGAGCCTGCTTCCTCCTCTCTCTCTCCGCCTACCTCTCTGCCTACTTGTGATTTCTGTCAAATAAATAAATAAAATCTTAAAAAAAAAAATCACAACTCCTCTATCTCTCCTGCTCTCATGTCATACTGGCTTCACTCAACTTCCTGGAACACACCAGGCATGTCCCACCTCTGCCTCAAGGCAGTTGCACAAATGTCACTACTTCAATGAGACCCATTTGATCAACCTATTTAAAAATCGCAAGCTGTTCTTTAATACACACATACTTACATTAGTAATTTCATTTATACTGCTCCTTTGTCTCACAAAGCATTTATTTCCTTCTACTGTGCCAGATAATTTCCTTTTCTTCTGGGGGGGGTGGCTGGGAAAAGCTGCTGTTTTATTTTACTTTATTAACAGAAGTTGATATGAAAAAGAAGATGGCTGGCTATCGTCTGTGAGAGAGAAAATAAGAAATAAAGAAAAACGTATAAAAGAAAATAAGGAAATAAGGAAAACCTTTTTAGATTTTTAGATAGTAAGGAGAACAAAACCATTAAAAGAGTCACTTCCTGAAGAAGGCTCCTTTTGGTGCTTTCTGAAAGATAACAGGGTTTTATTGGTTAGGAATCAGTTTGAAAAACACCAAGAAATACGAGGTAATATCCCAACCTCTGTGTACTTTTTTAAAGATTCATTCATTCATTCACTTATGGGGAGGAGGGTTGCAGAGGGAGTGGAAGAAAGATAATGTCAGGTAGACTCTGCGCTGAGCCCAGCACCCAACACTGGGCTCAATCTGATGACCCTGAGGATCTGAGCCAAAATCAAGAGTTGGACACCTAACTGACTGAGCCACCTAGGCACCCCAACCTCTATTTTTTAGGAAAATTAGACCTTGGCCACGTATTTCTTACAGAGTTCTCTGCTCCTCAGCTGTCTCTTCTCCTCTCAAAGGATGTCACTGACTCAGTGGATTCCAACTTCACAATTCAAGGATTTTCATCAGTTCTGTCAGGGTGGGGCTTAACAGCATATATGGCACTGTATTTTAAGCTATGAATTCTTGAAAACAGCCTGTCTCAGTAAACTAAATGAGGGGACATCATTTTTAGGATCTTTAGGACGAGGGGCGATCACTTTTCCAATTGCATAAAAATCAAAGAGCAACAACAAAATTCTTCTACTTTAATATACAGAAGAAGGAAGTTCCCTACTGAGATTCCAGAGATACATACCAATAGTCTACCTGCAAATATTCCAACAGTTCACAAAGAACAAAAATGTAAACAAAATCGCTTTGATTTTGGCAGCCATTTTGTAGGCTTAAAAGGAGAAATTTTTTATAAACTGTGATCAGTCTGGTGATGAATAGGCTTCATATGACAGAAAGATAAATTAATACCATCAATTATCATCTAAATTGCCATTTTACACTTAAGCATTATAAATAATCACATGAAAAATTAATAAAAACAAAATGAATTTTCAAAATTATGTGTGGCTTTTTTTTTAAGTGAAATTAATGTGAAAATTCAGATTTAGATGAGTAAATAAGCATAAATTAGCAGTCTGAATCAGCATCTTCCCGGGGGGTCCCATGGAGACGCTGCTGGGTGTGCTTGAAACAGAGGGGGCCCATGGTGGGGACCCGTCCGAGCCAGTGGCATTGGAGGAAAGGAGGGAGCAGAATGGCTCCTCACTCCCCAGCATCCTCAGGGACCCCAGGACCCTCGGAAAAATGGCCCAGCATGAGAGGCAAGACCTGTCGGCCCCTGGCAGCCTCTCTAGCATCTACCAGCTATGCCCCTCACCTAGCTTCCCCTGCTCCTAGTGCCAACCATACCCCCTTGGTCTCATCTGCAGGACTCTGGCTCTGATCCCTACCTAGGACACAAGTTCTTTTGCTACTGAAGATTCCCTTTGGTCCAGAGCTGCTCCTACCCGCCTGTGATCCCCTCCTGGATCTCCGGAGCTCCTGCTGCCTAAGATCCCTGCCTGGACCTCGTCAGCCATTGACCACTATGATCCCTGACAGTAATTCCTCCAAATTATTCCCTACTGAATAATTCCACCAAATCAACATTCCTGTCATCATAAAAGCACTTTTAATCAGTAAGGTGCTGTTATTTCTTAAGTTGGAAATAATCTTGGTTGGTATGAAGCGATCCTGTGTCTTAAGAAATCAAATTATATCTAAGGGAAGGAAATTATATTTTACAAGATTTATAAAAATAATAGCAATGTGAGTTTTATGACTTCAACACTTATTTAAAGCAGCAACTGTCAGTTTAAAAAAAAAAACAAAGACCATTTCAAATGTATTTCTTCATAATTATTACATTTTAAATATTTAAATCCAGAGAATAAGTTAAGGAATTGTATAATAAACCACCTATTCCATTCACCTAGATTCAACAACTGTTAATATTTTGCCGTGTCTGTTATATCTCTGTACGAATATATATGTATACATATTTTTATGTATAGATTTTTCACCATCTTTTTTAAAGTCACAGTATGTTTTCCCCAAAGCAATAGTTCCCTCCTCTCTTCTATGCTAAATATACAACCACTCAACAAATACTTGGCTTATCTGGTAGGTTCCAGGTGCTAACGCCACAAACAAGATTTTTTTTTCCTGCACTTAAAAGGGGTATGATCTCCTGAGTGAAGAAAAAAGCAAAAAGATATGAGACAAGGCTTAACACGTTAGCAGGTGCTCTGGTAGATGTATGTATGGGAAACATCTGGGATATGAGGGATGTATGGATATGAGATGTATGTATGGATATGAGATGTATGTATGGATATGAGATGTATGTATGGGAAACATCTGGGGTATGAGGGTGCAAGAAAGGGGTCAGTTCAGCCCTGGGGAAATAAGGAGATTGCATCATGGAAGAGGCCCAGGAAAATGCACTGTGATGCCCACTGAGTGGTCTGGCATCTTCACTCTGGCAACACGCAGGATCCGGTGAAGCAAATGAGACTGATTTGGCTTTGTCATTCCCTGCCTTGTCTTCCCTGCTTCTGCTTTCACCTCCCAGCTGGATACACTAATGTCCTCTATGGATAGACTAAAGTCCACTATGTGAAGCTTCAATGCCTTTCTATTTCCTGAGCCCTGGCAACCCAAAGCAAGACGAGCAACAGGCTTGACTACACTGTTTCAGGTTAAATTCTAGATCAGTGGTTATCGAAGATATCGGCATACTGGATTCATCCAGGAAGCTTTGAAAATACTAATACTAATAATGGGTTCCACGCCTTGGGAGTCTGATTTTGTTACTATGCCGTGAGACTCCATGGAAAATTATAATATAAAACCAAGGCTAAGAACCATTAGTATGGTTCTCCAACATTAGAATGCATGCAAAGTGTGTGGAGCTCTTGTCACAATAATGATTTTGGCTCTAGAGCGAGGCCCAAGGCTTTACTTTTCTAACAAGCATCTGGGTGATCCTGTGTTTCTGGTCTGAGGACCCCAGCTTGAGTAGCAAGGTTCTAGATCATAGCACAGACCACACTTACATTCTCCAAGCTGTCACATCACTTCAACATAAGGCCTAACCGTGAGCCCATTATTCCTGGACGACCCCCACTTGTAAATTCACCTTCCTCCTCCACAATTTACTTTGTCTGGTGGGACTTAAAATGCAGTGTTTGGACCAGCAGCATCAATACCACCTGGAAACAAGTGAGAAATTCGAATTCTCAGAACTTATACCCCAGATCTAATAAATCAGACATTCTGGAGGTAGGGACAGCAACCTGTGTTTTAATATCTAAGTGATATAAAGGCATGTTTGTATTTGAAAAACCCTGACCTACGCTATTTGGGGTTCTTCCTTGTTCCCCTTTTTATACTTGGGACCAACTACTCTATTTCAGTGATTCTACCTGAAAGGCATATTAGAGTCACTTCAAGAACCTTAACAATAGGACTGTGCCCCTCCCCTGAATCTCTAGATGGTCCATTTGTGAAAATAGTCTCATCAAAGCTCCCCAAGTGATCTTAAATACACACCTGGGGCTGAAAGTCATTGTTTTGAGTAATATCCAGGGGGTTTCTCATATTTTTCTTTTGGCCAATCTCAATCTGTGGAAT
This sequence comes from Mustela nigripes, assembly GCF_022355385.1. Classification (NCBI taxonomy): domain Eukaryota; kingdom Metazoa; phylum Chordata; class Mammalia; order Carnivora; family Mustelidae; genus Mustela; species Mustela nigripes. The sequence goes on from NC_081561.1 coordinate 10,007,697, forward strand.
TTAAATATTCAAGATCAAATTTCCCAGATCATCTTCCATTATTGTTGGCTGATAACCTGAATCTCCTTCTACAGCAGATTCCAATGACTATTACTGGGACATGAGTTAGAAACACTCAGATTCCCTTCTGCCTTTCTTGTTTAAGTTTAACGTATCATGACCAGTAGAGTTCTTACATACAAAGCCCTTGGCTGGTTTTCTGAAGGCTTCATCCTATTACCTCTCCCTTAATATTTTCTTTTTTGCCCTTTTTTTTTTTTAAGATTATATTTATTATTTAACAGACAGAGAGAGATCTCAAGCAGGCAGAGAGGCGGGCAGAGAGAGGGGGAAGCAGGCTCCATGCTGGGCAGAGAGCCCGATGCGGGACTCAATCCCAGGACCCTGAGATCTTGACCTGAGCCCAAAGCAGAGGCTTAACCCACTGAGCCACCCAGGCGCCCCCACTTAGTATTTTCTATGAATTGTTTCCTGAATCATCTTCTGCTCTCTCTTCATGCTTACTTCTTCCCAATGCCCCCACTGACTTCATCTGTCCTTACACTGCTTGGCTTCGTATCCTTTGTTTTTCCTCCCCTTCAAGGATATAAACCATGTGAGTGAAGGTAGATGTCTTCTCTAGACCAAGACTCCCACCATACCCAGAACATGAAAAGTTTATGGAGCAAAGAATGAATATTCCATTGTTGACTGTCCACCCCATCTTCATGAAATTGATAGCCTTCAGACTCTGTGCCTGATTGATTCACTGCTCTTCTTGAACTGCTTCCAACCAGTATGTATCTCTATCCCCTTTCCCTGGGCCCATAGTATGAGTTCAGTTTTGGCCCTAAGTCCTTTCTGAATGTACCAATTCTTCAAGGATGTTCAGCAGATATACGACTTCTTAAAACATATGACATTGCATGCATGCTGTTTCCAAGTAATTAGACAGATGATAGAATCCCTAACTCTTTTTTTTTCAAGAAAAAAAGATAGAATTACTGTATTTTCTTTCTCCTTTCCCAAAAGAATCAATTTATATTTTTCAGTTACTATGATACACTCACCAAGACTACAAAATCTGGTAATTTAGGACAGTCCTTCTGCTTGCTTTGGCATATAGAAATTCGTTTAATCCCTATTTAATCCGATCCAGAAAATTTTGCAAATGTATGCCTATTCATTTAACTGATCATTTGCTTTTCAAAAGAGCACTCTTTATAAGTGTGTCATTGGTCTGATGAAAGGCTTTTTTTTTTTCCTAGTTGCAAGGGTGGGGATGGAATCCGTTTTTTTTGTTTTGGTTTGGTTTTTTTTTTTTTTTTTTTTTTTTTGTCTGTTTTTGTTTTGTTTTTCCTACATAAGCTGGTCTTCACACAGCCTGGTCATTCATGGGAAAAACAGCCAGACCTTGAGTCCATTTCCTGGTTTGGCCTCCCCATGGTGCCTGCAGGTTCCGAGGGAGATGGGTTCTCCCCAGAACAGGCAGAAGATGCATGGGTGGGTCTCAGCAAGTATGACTGGGAAGTACAACCCTCTCTGAGACAGCTAAGTGTGGTCCTAATCCACACGGAGGGTGACCAGGCTTTCAGGAGCTGGACTGACCAGGCATGTGCTCAGTGCACGCACACACAGTTCCATCAAGAAGCTGGGCGTCGATCCCATTCTTTCGTTTCAAGCATAACTTGTTATATAAACTCAAAATGCTCTGCTAAATCATAGGACATCAACCAGCTTTGTGGTTAAGACCTGCAGGCTTTAATGACTCTAAGGGGGAAAGTCTGGTGTTCCGGGAAAGGCTCATTACACACCGGCGTTTGCCGGGGTATGGAGGAGACCCAGGAATGAGGCTGTCTTGGGGATCCTTTACCAAACCAAATATCTGTTCATCCTTCACAGAGATGAGACTGGTGATCTGCATAATTAATACAAGCTTACGTGGAAGTAAACACGAAATGATGAAACAGGAAGCCTTTAACTCAGACAGTGGTTTTGGGGGGGGGGGGGGGGGGGAAAGGGGGGGGGGGGGGGGGAAGGAATTAAATGGTAACAGAGTCTTAGAATCAGGGGAGAGTATTACATGTTATTCTTAAACTAATTTTTGCTCCTTGTCTAAAACCAAATGGATTTGAAACCTCTCTCTCCACGACAGCTCAGAGAAGGTGGTCTGGAGCAAGTACGATGCCCAGAAGATTTACATGGTGAGACTCGTGGCATAGTCAGCCATTGGGGAAGTAGCAAATTGAAAATGAAGTCATACTATGGTAAAAATAATCATCAAGTGTCCTGTCTTCCACAAGGACAACTTGGAAGAACAGCACATAGGCAGCTTGAGAACCTACCACCATGGGTATTTAAACAGCACTCTGATGTGGTGGGAAGAGGTAGTGAGGCTAGGGTCTTTATTTACATACACGGAGTTGGCCAAGAACCAGGAACCACCCGGAATGCTGGGAATATGTAATCTCACTTAACAATAACCACATTTTAGGGAAATGCTCTCATATCCTCACGCAGAACATGCAGGGCTAGTACAAGGAGAACGCTTAAACAAAGTGAAGGGAAATATGCCTGTCCCATGACCCTAAGGTCACTTACATCAAGGCTGGAGAAAGTGTTAATACCTGCGGTCTCTCTTGCTTAAAGCCTCCTTGTCTAGAAATTATGAAATTATACCTCCCTGTTTTTCAATGTGTCAAGTAAGAAATTAAGTTAAAAGGAAAAATAAACACCTGCCTTGCACTTTTCGGCATCAGGAAAACAAGCTGTGTTTGGTTGTCAGCTCCGATCCTGCCTCGAATGAGGTAAGAGTTATATAGTTCGATGTCACCAAAGATTCGTGGTTGGGGCTTCATTCCTGTTAAGTGCAAATTTTCTAAATCCCGGACTTGACCACAGAGCTGGTCTGTGGACTGCAGGCAAATACTCAGAGGCCCACCATCACCCCCAGGGGGCCCTCTTAGGTCTCTTCGCCTGCCCAGGATGGAAAGAATCACACCTTTGCCAGAGAACTGAAGACAGAGTAATACTGGATTTCATAGCAATTCTGAAACAAACACTCCCAAACCATTTAGCTATGTTGTCTGTCTTATTGTCTTCTAGATTCTTCATTGCATTTTTTTTTTTTTTTTTTTTTTTTGTAAGTTAAGCAAGACACAGCATATGGTGAGGAGGCTGCTGGTAATTTTGCTATTGTCCTGAAACACAACCCTTTGAAGAAGGCACTGCGTGGCATCCCCACGTGCTCAGGTAAGGGAACAAAAATTAGGAGAGGCTGAAGTCCTGCTCTGTCATCACAGGGAGTGGATAGAGAATCAGAAATCGAACCCAGGCCATTCATTCCCTAAGTATATGCTCTTTGTCCTTCTCAGTGCCCCTGCTATTGGGGTACAACCCATCTGATAAATACTGATGAGTATAAGTGGTCTTTGGTCATGAATTCAGAAGCATACCCCAAGCCAGTGGAAAATCAGAAAGATTGAAAAAGAGAGGGACTTGGGATAGTAAGCCCCAGCAACATTGCAACTTATAATCAAATGAGAAGGGACTGTTTTTCCTAACAGACCCAGGCTGGAGGGATGCAGAATTTGTCCAGCATTCTTTTCTGAAATATCGAACATTGCCAGGTAATCTTTTCAATATCAATATGAAGTATTAGTAAAGATCTGTACCTGAACCAGGTGGACCCGATTGATGTTTTTCTTCAAAATCCTAGTGCACATCCTGGAATTGCTAGCAAGTGACACTTGAGAAATGGGGCAAGCGCACAGCATGAACCCCTTGGGCTTAGTGCTGATGCGCAGCCTGAGCTACTGTTCCCTGATCCCGAGAAGTAATACTAACAGAATCAAGAGCCTAAGGAGAAGTTCTACCAACACCACTCATATTTTTTGAATTTCATTTTCATGAGGACTTCTGTCTGACAGGGGATGCTGGGTCTAATCTCCATAGACAAGTGCTTGCATTTTCTCATTTTATTATATGTGAAAGGTGCAGAAAGAAGTAGAAAATAAGTCCAATACAATTAGAAAAATGCGGTGTAAGTTTTGAAACCCGGATTGAATTTTGCGGGACATGCCACATTTTGAAAGTTCATTATCTTAGCTGCAACATTAGGAAAGCGTTTTTTATTTTTTTGAAATAAACGTAATTATTTTTTTGTAACTGTGAAACATTTTTAAAGTCATTTCAAAGGCTTGACAAGTTTAACCAAACTTCCTACAAACCATTCTGTCACCCAAGGGCAGTGCAACAGAACAGAGAAACAAAATGTGCATAAAATGTTTCATTAAATGAGTGCAATTGGCAAGATCCTTTCTCTACCACCTCACAGCACCAGGCACACCCTCCAAACAAGGCAGACAATAAATAGGAACAACATGGTGAGGCTTTGCTCACACAACACATCTGTTCACTTAGTGGGATCGTGTTTTATATTTAGGCATCACAAGTTTGGATTGTCTTTATGTACAGTGACAGCAGTGTAATGAATGCTGTTTGAACTCTGAATTGTATAAATACAGAGACATGTTGATTTGAGAAGAGAAAACAAGGCATGTGAAAATTGGCAAAATACCCATTTCAGGAATTACAGTTACTCTTCTTAAAAAGAAAAAAATAAAGAAGAAAACTCAATTGGAAGACCACCCATGAAGTACCATTAAGATCTAAACAACATGAAAAAAAAAAAAAAGACGTTCTCTAGCACTACCATTGTTGAAAGCATTAACTTTAAAAAGACTTTAGTTTAATCCAGTGAACTTAAAATATTTCCTTAAATTACAGACTTCTTTTGTGTGTTCCACAAAAGCCCCTTCACATGTATGAAATGAACTAGGAAAATAATAAGAGCTGCTAGGATACGTAGGACACCCTATATGAACCAAACAGAAGCGTTCCACATATCATCATCCTACGTAATCCTATAAAATAAATACTAAGTGAAATGTGTCCTCATTTAACAGACAAAGAAAGTGAGGCTAAGGGACTAAATAAATTGAATAAATACCAGGGTGAGCCAAAGTTGGATTAAAACTCGGGGATGTCTGTTTGTTTGTTTGTTTTTCTTTCTTTCTTTCTTAGAGATTTTATTTATTTACTTGAGGGAGAGAGAGCACATGAGTGGGGGTGGGAGAGGGGCAGAGAGAGAGGGAGAAGCAGACTCCCCACTGAGCAGGGAGCCTGATGCAGGGATTCAATTCCAGGACTCTGAGATCATGACCTGAGATGAAGGCAGATGCTTAACCAGCTGAACCACCCAGGCACCCTGGGGTCCATCTGTTCCTAACACATGTGGTGTTGTCACTGCAATGCACTAACATTCAATAATTCCTGTAGGTATAATTAGCGTACAAGGGACCAAAGCCATTATTAACAACAACAACAACAAAAATATATAACCCCAAATAAGGACTCAGTTCTTAGAAGAAATTTCATTGACATAATCTTCCAAGGAAATAAATAAGCAATTAAATGGGGCAAATGTGCATTCAATTTAAAAGAAACAAAAAGAGGAAAACATCCAACAATAATTCAAAATAAATCTGTCTCAAGCAATGAACAAGTAAGAAATAGAGTAATCCTAGTGGTTTCTCTGTATAGAGTTAACTCTCTATAATAATTACTTCTACCTGACCTTCAAGAGTCTAAGTATAGAGAAATACCCCCTGCCCGCATATTTCTCTGATGATCACAGCCCCCAGTAATCGTTCCTTTTTTCTGCTTTCCTACTGTGTTTAATGCCCAGTTGATTCACCTTGTGAATAAATTTCCCTTCATATGTATAGATCTCTAGTAGAAGATTTAAGTTTTCCCAAAGAAACAAGTATATCTTGTACCTCCAGGTTTGTCCCATAATGCCTCATGCATAATAACTGCTCAATTAATTGTTGGTTTAATTCATGGGAACACTTCTGCCACTAATTTTCTTTAAACTCACCAAATCTGACCAATGAATAAGAAAATGCTTCTACTAGTTACCTGGGCAACCTTTAAGACTTTGGGCAATGCGCCTTGTATTTTCAGCAAAAAGTATCCAGAACTTTTAAAATTACCTCACAAGCACCCTTTAAAAAAAAAAAAAAAAATCACTGTATTTGAGAGCAACACAGGTGAGGCTTACTTTTTTTTTTTTTAATTTTTTAAAATATTTTATTTATTTATTATTTGACAAAGACAGATCACAAGTAGGCAGAGAGGCAATCAGAGAGAAAGGGGGAAGCAGGCTCCCTGCTGAGCAAAAAGCCCAATGTGGGGCTCGATCCCAGGACCCTGAGATCATGGCTTGAGCCGAAGGCAGAGGCTCAACCCACTGAGCCACCCAGGCACCCTGAGGCTTGCTTTTTATATAAATTGTGGTTTCTACAGGTTGTATTTCATTTTAATTTCTGCCATTTGAGACTTCACCAAGGAAACTTCAAGGAGCACAGCAGGTTCGCAAAACAGAAGAGAGCATGGCTGGGTTGGTGGAAGAGAAGAGAGTGGTTCGGAGCTTGCGAAATATTGCCATAAAGAATAACCCAGGGAGCATAGACCCTTCAACCCCACGAATCAGAGCCACTAAGAAAGAAAGAAATGACCCCCCCCCAAAAAAAAAGGAAGGGTAAAGCAAAGGGAACCAAGACTTTAAGATCTATACGTGAGAGTTAAGATTTAAGATGTTCTATGAACGTTTATTGAGTGACTGAAGGAATGAATGCATAATATCAGCCCTGCACTTCACCGCACTTGAGAGAGCAGAAGCATAATAATAGGATAGTAAAAGGGGATTGAAGGTCAGAGTTAAGAGGCACTTAAGAGATACAATTAAGCTGAAACAACCAGGAGTGCTTTGGGAGCTGTAGAGAAAAACCAAACATGTTGCATTGCTTTTGAAAACTCCCAAGAAGTTTTGGCCAATGCATTAAAGAGCGATGGTCACATTGTGTCTCTCAGAATCATCCAGGTGGCTGGATGAAAGGGGGGTGGGGGGCACCACTTAGCAAACTCCTTCACCAGCTGTCTCTATGTGTGAATTTTTGAAGCTGCCAAACTGCCCATGAATGGCACGTTGGCCTCTACCGTGGTACAAGCGCAGTGAGCCACGGACTACAGCAGATGTGCTGGTTTGCACGATATCCACAGTGGCTAGAGGGCAGCTCACTTCCTCCGAGGATGCTGGGTGCACCAGCTGCCGGTGACAGCAATCGAATCAGATAGGTTCTGCCCTGTAGTTTTTAAGTGCTGCCTGCTTTGAAAAGGCAGAGCCTCCAAATAATGCAGGAGCTAACAAGTTTGCAGAGGAAATGCAGTTGCGATATGAAAACAAGAGCAGCTGGATATCCAACTGTGTAAAGAAATACAGAGGGCTCTTCTTTTCCCTCAAATTGATATTACTCACCCGGGTTTTATAGAGTCGAAAGCATATGCTTAAGTATAATTACTCAACAACTCAGACCAATTTCCACATCACAGCCATATAAATAAGATATCAATTCCACCTAGGCGGTGATTATGGGACTCTTTTGCCTAGGTATTCCAGATGAGTATTAAAACCAGAGGCTCTGGAGGTAACATTTTAAAATTAATTCATGAAATGAAATGTGCAGGTATGCAAATATGTATAACACCACATATAAAGTACATGAAGCAAACGGAAAGTACACATCACCCAGATTGGGAAAGAACATCATCAGTACGATTCAAGTGCTCCTTGGTATATCCCCCAATATTTGTGTCCTTAGGACTGGCTACTTAATTTGAGGGACCCAGAGCAAACTGAAAATGCAAGGTCCCTTGTCCAAAATTATCAAGAATTTCAAGATGGCGACATCAAGCATAAGGCCTTCTAAACGTGGGTGCCAGCACAACTCCCCAAGACATGGGTCCACGAAACTGGCCCTGATAGTTCTTCTATCACATGCCAAACAGAGAAATCACTGCATGAAATTTTCTAGATATGAATCCTACAGTTTTTTTTTTTTCAAAGACTTATTTTCTTATTTGACAGAGATCACAAGTAGGCAGAGAGGCAGGCAGAGAGAGAGAGGGAAGCAGGGTCCCCACTGAGCAGAGAGTCTGATGTGGGGCTCAATCCCAGGACCCCGAAATCACAACCCAAGCTGAAGGCAGAGGCCCAACCCACTGAGTCACCCAGGTGCCGCTGAATCCTACAGTTTAAGTAGGCTTCATGACATACATGTTAAGTATATCCTGGTTTTGCATGGTAGAAGTTTATAAACATGCCATATATCCAGCATCATGTTTTTAAGATTCATGTTCATGCCAATATGCATGGTTGTCACGTCTTTCCATCACCTGTGTTGTGCCAACTAATTGACTTATATTTGAAATATACTTAAACATTTTACTATTGAAAGGCAATGGGGTCATGTGCCGTTTTGTTGCTTTTTGTTTGTTTTTCGCTCTGTTTCCAGAAGAAACAATGCTTCCCGGAACGTTTTGCAGCTGTCTCCCAGTGAACATACACAGGGGTTCCATATGGTTTAGGTGCATTTCTTGTAAAAAGCGTAGAACTACATTTATATTTATCTAATCTGATAACCTGTCTTGTTGCTGATTAAATTGGTCCATTTACATTTACTGTGTGCTCTTTGATTAATTTCTATTGTGGTATTCTATGCATTCTATTTGTCCCACTTCATCCATGCTTCTCCCCCGCCACCCCATCTCACAGTGATTTTTAGTTCAGATTTTCTCTACGGCTTTACCTGATTTCTTATCTGTTCTACCCTTGGAATTTTAGCATACCATATCAAAGTCACAAGTCTTAACAAGTCTTAACTCTCCAGCTAAACAATGCAGAGACCATACTCTTGTCACCTCCCCCTGCTACAGACTTAGAGACTATTGTCATTCAGGATTTTACCTCTGTCTTTTACACAAAATAGATATTGTTAGTATCTTTTTTACGCAAAATAGACATTGCTAGTTTTTTTTTTAACACAAAATAGACATTGTTAGCATTTTTTAATACTGTTAGTGACTACGCTTATCTACATGTTTATCAATTTCTTTGTTCATCTTTCTTCTTGTAGCTCAAACATATCTTCTGGAGTTATTTTAATTCTTCCTGCATATGAGTATAGCTTTTAGAACTTCAAGTTCTATGGTGGTAAACTCTCACTTTTTTTTTTAATCTAAAAATGTGTTTCATTTTTGGTTTTCAATATACAGTTTCACCTACTGAACAATTTAGGATTGACAACTAAATCTCAACACGGCATCTAAGGTTGCTATCAGTCTAACTGTTGGTCCTCTTCTCTCTGAATCATTTTAAGATATTCTCTATATTTGGTGTTCAGTATATATAGAGATGTAGATTTTTTTTTTGTATTTTTCTCGCTCAGAATAATTTGTGCTTCTAGTCTCTGATGATCAAATCTACAATCGGTTCCAAAAATATCTCAGTCATACCTAGCTCAGTATTTCCTCTCCTCATTCCCTTGTCTTCTTCTGGAACTCAAATTTGAAAAGGTACATCTTGGTGGCTCAGTCAATTAAGCATCTGTCTATGGCTTGGGTCATGATCCCTCTGGGGGATCCTGGGATGGAGTCCCACCTCGGGCTCCTTGCTCAGCAGGGAGCCCGTTTCTCTTTCTGCCTGCTGCTCCCCCTGCTTGTGCTTGCTCACTCTCTCTCGTGCTCTCTGATGAATAAATAAATAAAATCTTTTTTTAAAAAATGCTACATCTTCTCGCCATATCATCCATCTCTCTTAACCTCCATTTATATTGTCAATCTCCTTATTTCACAAGCTATATTCTGGTTTATTTCTTCATGTTTATCTTCGTAGTTACTAATTGTCTCCTTGGCTTTGTCTACCGACTGCTAAACTATTCACAAAATTTTTTTTACTGCAGTAACCATATTTTTCATATTTGACTTTTATTGTTGCTCTAAGAAACAAAATTAGTCCGAAGCCCGAAACTAAGAGAGATATGTGCTTATTTCTCCAAGTTCAGCTGCTGACTCTAATCTAGAAGGAAGCTTCCTGAAGCCTGGATTGCTGAGGAATGAGGCCAAGTGGCCATCCTATTTGTTCTCAGTTCAACCCATCAGGAAAAACAGCATTAATCACCCTGTGCTGATGACAATTTCATTGTCTCCTCCTGTGTCTCAGAGTAGGTTGGGATGGAATGATTTTTTTTGCTCTATGAGCATGATCATTGGTTCTTTGGGTTCTGCCTTCCCTTCAGGAATGCCTATGAATCAACTAGTGCAGAAAAGACAAGGAAACAGACCCCTGGTGAGGTCTGGGCAGACACAGTTGGGTGCTTGAGGATGCTGATACAAATTAGGGGGACATATAGAGTTGATAAAGCCAAACAATGAGGAGGAGGAAGAAGAAAACTGAAGGGGGACAATGGGGTGGGCCATTGACTTAATTAACCTAATGGCATGGTGTCAAGAAACGTGTCACGGAGCCATGATCCTTTCTCATGGACCTCTCTGTCTTCTTGGATTATGTGCATGTGCGAATGTACGAGTTTATCTTATAACCTGTTTTATACACAGAGCATAAATATTCTCAACCTAACCTGTAGGATATGCCTCAGTACCATATTTGATATATAATAATTCTATATGCTGTGAATACAGTGGAGACCCAACTTGCCAGTTACATTTTTAGCAGTCATACTAAGAATGAATTATCTCATGAGAAACCTAAAAGGATCACTTTTCCCAGTTCTTCCCCAGGGAAAGAGGGCTGCTGTCTGACGAACCACCTTAAGGGGCTGTTTGTATGTACAAAGAGCAGTTGAGTTTCTTCTTCATGACACAAATGGAAAGTATTTCATTAGAAAATGTCCTGACAGAAAGGGTTCCAGTGAAGACATCAGATTGCAAGACAAAGACGCAAACAGCTGTGGCAGCTTCGAATGTGTACTTACTGCTCAGTTGTTCACAAAAATGTTTAGATCAACCTCACTGCTTTCAAACTTCCTGTAGACAAGTGGCAGAGAAGTATTACAGGCCCCGGGAATGGTTTCCGAAAACAGTCAAAGGCTGACAGCCGAGCCAGGAAGCGTCCAGGGGACACAAGCCTCCCCTTTATGACCAAATGAAACACTCCCTACAAAGACCAGGTTGTCAGTGAAGAAAACATGGGCAGCCAACCTGTGAAATGAAATGAAAACTTCAGCCGTAATGAAATCACGGCTCGTGTTACAGGACAAAGCGGTCCCTGGAGAATCAATAAACAATTTGGTTTCCAGAGAATATGAATCCGACTTGCCAAAGAGAATCAGAGGGACTGATGCTATTCCCTGTACCCAAGATTCTGCGGACCTGTGATATGGTATAGCCATCCTTCAGCAGCTGGACCAGCTTCCACTGTTCCAGAAAATTCTTACCTCATTACCTCCTTCTTGTTGCTGCAGCCCATAGCGTGTACCTTCATGTGCCTTCATGCCTTTGAACGAGGTGACACAAAATTTGCCTTGCTATTCAGACCTTCATGTCATTAAGGCAGAGAATGTCGCAGAGATTACAAATCTTGCTAACACACCACCTCCCCTCTCCTGTCTTAACAATTTAGGGATGCCGGTGGGAAAACATTCTTACTGTTACCTCACTGCATGCTTGGTACACAGAAAAGAATCAGGAAATAGGAGTTAAGTATATTTCCATGTTTGACAAAGAAATGAAAGCCCAGAGACACTTTTAAGGTTATGCAGTTAAGAAACAGTAACACCAAGTCTCAGCGTGTATCTAGATTTTCTGACTCCAAATCCAGAGCTCTTTCCATTAGCAGGGCTGCCTCTCAGAGCCTGCCTTGTTTTTACACACTCACACCCACAAGCACGTTATGCACTCACACACTCACACGCTGTTTACCTGTGGGATTGAAATCTCTCACCTACACAACTGAAATCTTGCTGTGGTGTGGAAGACTAATAAGAACCAGTTTCCAGTGCTCCCACAGTGAGGTTCACAAATGGATTGTTTATTGAACTGAAAGAAAAGAAATACCAATTCAATGATAATGAGCTTGCCACCTTGCCCTGAGAGGTAATTTAAGCAAACTAGAATCAACGAAAGTTTTTCTTTTCAAGATTTTATTTATTATTTGAGAGAGAGACCACACAAGCCAAGGGAAGGAGCAGAGGAAGAAGGAGAAGCAGACCCCCTGCTGAGCAGGAAGCCTGAAGTGGGGCTTGACCCCAAGACCCTGAAATCATGACCTGAACCAAAGGCAGCTGCTTAACGAATGAGCCACCAGGCACCCCTTTCTTAAACTCTGTTGTGCCCTACTGGAGGAAAGGACAAGATAATCAGAGGCAACCTGAAAGAAGGTAGGAAGGTACAAGAAAGCCATGTGGGGGGATTCATCACACTGCCCCTTTCTGCCCATCCAGGAGAATCCTAACTTCCTTCTACGCCAAGTCTTCACAGTTGCAATGGGAACAGCTGGGGATTCCTAAGGGAGATGACCTTACTCTGAAAAGGATCAAACAAGTCGAGGAGGCAGTGGGGACTTGATGGGACCAGAACGATTTTCCCCACCTCTCAAATCTGCAGCCTCTGTGTCCATACCAAACTTGGGAATATTCCTGAAACCACTCTGGGGGGATGCCCTTCCCCATGTAGTACTAACTGAGGTAGCAGGGAATTGTGTGTGTGTATGTGTGTGTCCCCAGGTAATAGTGCCTTAAAAAATGACCCTTTAAATATTTATTGGTGATACATAGCACATCTACATGAAATCATGCCCATTGTACCAGATAATGCTGGTTATCTCGCTGAATTTCGTTAACTCCCATGACTCTGTGCGGGGAGTATTTTCACGAATATTATTTCTGAATTGCCAGTTAAATCACCTACTTTGAGGCATCCCGATCCTTGAATTAGCTGACTGGAGGGTGAGGGTGGGTAAGGAGCAGTTAGGAGAAGAACTATAATCAAGGGAGCATCGCCAACCTCAAGTCCAGAATCAGGATTATTTATTACATTCTCTAGGGGTGAATTGACTTCTCCCAAGTTTAGTAACATTTTCCAGAACAAAATAAATTAATTAAAAGTGTCCAAAGAGTGACCAAGCATTGCAATTTTTTATAGTTTGTTTCTAAGAGTTATTTCATCACACCCTTATATTAATGACCTTGGAAACACATAATTAAAACAATCCCAAGTTATGAAAGCTCTGAATTTTTATTCTCATATTCTGTAAATGAATACCATCCCTTTTTTTTTTTCCAATGTAAGAAGCACCTGATGAGTAGTTTTTATTAAATCAAACTGTTATCCTTCAGAAATACAGGAAGAAACTAGAAGTTTGTAAGACTGTCCAGCGGTACACACATTTTGGGGTGTTTTTTGTTTGTTTGTTTGTTTGTTGTTTTTTGTTTTTAAGATTTTATTTTTTTATTTATTTGACAGACAGAGATCACAAGTAGGCAGAGAGGCAGGCAGAGAGAGAGTAGAAAGCAGGTTCCCTGCTGAGCAGAGAGCCCGATGCAGGGCTTGATCCCAGGACCCCAAGATCATGACCTGAGCTGAAGGCAGAGGCTTTAACCCACTGAGCCACCCAGGTGTCCCAAGTACGCACATTTTGTACATGAGTGGGCTTGAGTATTAATAATGCATGTTATGGTATAAAAGTACAATGATGAGTGATTTATCTCATTTAGTCCCCACAACATTCCATGAGATAACCCCCCTTTTAATGCTTGATTTTAAATTCTTTTTTAATATTTAAATTCTTTCCTTCTTTTTTTAACTTTAAGTTCCTATTTGAAACTCAGCACATTAGAGAGGCTTCCCCAAGGACATATGGCAAGTGTGCAACAGAGAGAGTCTGGAGGTAAAACCAGACCTTCTCACTTTAAATCAAGTACAACTTCCAAGTGATGGAGGCCTAAATGGGGTCTGTCCTTTAACTGAAATCTTGTCCTCTTTACACAAAAACATGGCTGAAGAATTAAAAATAGGATCCCCAGAGGGTCCTAGGTGAAAAAAAAAATAACAAAGATTTTCCCATGAACAAGGGCCATTTAGCTCAAAAGAAGTTGTAAGGCCCCTCATGTCTCATCACCTAAATGTTAGAGGCAGCAGAAGGATAGGAATACTTTCTGGGCAGATTTGGAGCCAAATATCTGGATTCTTATGGTACAGTTTCTCAACACTAATACAATTAAAATCTGGGCTCAGATGGTTCCTCGATGTGAACAACATCAAGAGTAGCCTCTCTTGAATACTAGGATACTTTGCAGCAGCCTGGCCTCTATTCACTAGACAAAAGCCTTGGGTTGGGTGACCACCAAAGGTCAGCACTGCCTCCCTGGGAGTCTCAATCAGACTTTCCCCCCCCACTGAAAACCATAGACTTCATGGAAGTATGCTTTTTTGTATGTGTCTGAAAGTTCTTTTTTTCTTAATTATTAAATGTTACTGAGAAATGTTCCAAACTTCCTTCGGATGTAGAAGAAATTCAAGAACAGACTGTTCTCCCACTGAGTGCAAAAGAATTGCCTCAATAAATATTACCAATAATGACTATCTTATAGTTGATTGTGGCATCCCTCCCTTTGATTTCACCACTGATAAGTCATTCATCCCAGAGTGGGTCCTGATGGCACAAAAGCGTGCTGTGAGTGGTAACGTACTTGAAATGTATGAAGTATCTTGAGAAATCTTTGTCATTCAAATATTTGTAGGTAAATTATGAAATAATATGGAACATGGTGCTATAGCCACAGTGAAAATAGCCTTATATATACACTAGATTGCCTAAAATTTTTTAAAAATTGACTGTACAAAATGTTGGCCAGGGCATAGAGGAACTAGAGCTCTCAGGCAGTACTAAGAGGAATGTAAAATGGGAAAAACATTTTGGAAAATAATTCAGCCCTATCCTAAAATGTCAAAGCTGGATGCATCTATCATGTAATAGTACCATTCCAATCTCAGCCATTGACCATGAGAAACAAACAAACAAAAATCAACAGACAAATGTGTCTAAACACTTCTACATTTCTATTTATAACAGCTTTATTGCCAATGACCCAAAATTGGAAACAACCCCAAATAATGACATATCCGTAGAGTGGAGTACTATTCAGCAACACAAAGGAAGAAAATATCAATGCACTCAATACCACAGATGCATCTCAAAATCATTATATGAAGCGGGGGTACATGGGTCGCTCAGTCAGTTAAGCATCAGACTCTTGATTTCAGCTCAACTCATGATCTCAAAGTCGTGAGATCAAGCCCTGCGCCAGACTCCATGCTCAGCAGAGAGTTGGCGTCAGGATTCTCTCTCCCTCTGCCCTGCACCCCCCCAAATAAATAAATAAATGTCTAAAAAGAAATCATTACATGAAGTGAAAGAGGACTGTCAGGAAAGAATACATGCTGTATGATTCCATTTATCTAAATTCTAGAACATGCACACTACTCTGGAGTGGTGGGAAGTGGGTCAGTGTTTCCCAAGGTTGGTGGGTAAGGTGAAATGGAGAGGAAACTCATGCTATCTTAATTTTGATGATGACTTTAAGGGTGTGTGTCTATGTCAAAACTGCTGATCCTGTAAACTTTAAATATGTGTAGTTTATTAGACTTCAATTATAGCTCCACAAAATTAAAAAAAAAAAGTTGTAGGAAAACATAAAGTTTTATCTACCTGATAGAAACTATGATGGAAGATAAATTTCAACCCCTAGTCTATCACCCCAAAGGAACTACGAAAGACAATTTTAGTAAAGTTATATGTGGTATGAACACTAAATCCATGACATGGTTGTACTTGGGAACCAGTCTAACTAGAATATCTTGCCTTTCAGACCAGACTTTAAAACAACACATGCACACGGACACATAGACTCACCACACAACCATATTACAAAGCAGCGTCAGCTGCATGGCAATGATTTCGTTCTGCCGTCCTGTGCATTCTTGCTTTATTTGAGGCTATCATCCTTCTGCCATTCTTGGTTCAAAAAAAAAAAGTGCTGACCTTATTTAAATAATATGATAACCATCCTTACATTATGAACTATGAGTTGGTGTTGATATTGATGCTTCAACAAATACCAAAATACGAAAGTGTAAAAATCTTAGAAATACATGAGTGAGGCAAATTCTGTGTGTTTATGTTTTAATAATGGAAAACCTGAAACAGACATAAAACCATATTAATTTGGCATCGTGACAGTGCCAGGTTTGCAATGGGTATATTTTAGGTGAAATACCGCATCCTTCACCTAAGCTAAATCAAAGAATTCATGCATATAGTATTATTTGAGTCATACAAAAAGAATTAAGTTAATAACAAAAAAACCACCCATATTTATATCTCTCTCTAATATTTGGCCACTCTGAGTACCTTTTCTTTTTCTGGGGAAAAAAAAATTACAGGATGTGAATCTATGAAGTGAATTGCATTTTTGAGCTCCAGAAATAAATCACATTCACAATAAATTCACAATCACATTCTGTGCTTCCCTTTGTTTCTTTCTAGGAATGGTAAATTGTATATTATTGTGTCACAAGTGAGACGTCACATAGGTTTAGGGTGAGCTGCCTGATTCTGACGCACTATCTGGCTCCTTCTTCAGAAGCTGAGTTTTACTATGCCTCGCCAGTGTGGAAATAAGTGGAAGCATTATGCTCCAAGGCATTTTGCTATTTTTGTTTTTCACCCCAAGATCAGTGAATGCTTGGATGCAAATAATTCAGAGTGAGGGTTCGCCCTTAGGAAGCAAAATGAAGCCAAGAGAAATAAAACAGGTCAAAACTGAAGGGAAAAGGAACAGAATACACAAGCAAACAAGAAACTAGACAAACTTAATGAAAATCTAAATTTAAAAAGCTAGGAGTCCAGGTGCTCGAAATAGTGTCAATAAAGACAGAAGCACAAATATCAAGAGAAGAGTCTCAAACAAATATAAATGAATATACTCTATTTTTGAAATGGAAGTAACCATAGCCAAGGTAAGGAACATATGGTGATTTGTACAGACACACACACACATCATGAAGCAGTGGAGAGATACTCTTCATGACTTTCTAGCTCTGTGACCTTGGTCAAGTCATTTAACTCTGCTCTGCTTCAAATTTCCCTTGTTCCCCATCAGAACAATGCAACACACTGAAAGGACCATTACTGTATGAATTATGTAAGAGAATGTTGATTGAGCCTTTAACACAAGAAACATTGTAAATGCAATAATTAGATATTATCATAAACTTAACTTGGAACTATAATGAGGAAAAAACTAAGGCAATAGAGCAACATATTAGTTACACTAAAGATATATTAACACCACATCCCTACCTCAAGTATTTACAAAAAGTGATGGTAATCATGCCAGGAAAATGGAGAAAATGGTTCTGAATAACCTGCAATGATGTACTTGATCAAAATGATTCATAGTAGAGATAGTACATGAAACAGAAGGGACCTTCAATAAAATTAAAACCTATTTTTTCCAAACTGAAAGACAGTTTCGATACTGAAACCCACCCAAGAACAATTCCAAAAGGAAGACATCAAATTTGCCAAACTTTTTAAACTCAAAGATATAAAACACATTTCATCAGCCTCAAGTATGAGGGAATAGCTTAAGAAAATTCAAAGATAGAAGTCACATGAAATTTGTTCTGTGAGAGTTCTAAAAAGAAGGGGTCAGGAGAACCGGAGCTACAGCCGCAGGAACCGTGACTGAGGAAGCCCACCTCTGGTGAGCGCTAGTGGAAACTCGTCCCTTCTGAACCCAAGGTGAAGCCAGGGCAAACGACCACAATAAAGCAGCAGCAGCAAAGATGAGTTCAAGAAGTAATGGATATCTGAGGATAAATGAAAACTCTTTAAGACAAATAAGAGACATTAAGGACATTAACAAAAAGGCAAGGTTAATGCTATAAACTTTTGTTTTTTTAAGGTTTTATTTATTTATTTGAGAGGGAGAGAAAGCACAAGCAGGGGGAGAAGGCCCAGGGAGAGGGAGAAGCAGGCTCCCCACTGAGCACAGAGCCCAATGCAAGACTCGATCCCAGGACCCTTAGATCATGATCTGAGCTATCAACAGATGCTTAACTGACTGAACCCCCCCAGGAGCCCCAGTTCTATAACTTTAAATGCTCAAGTCATTCAGACTAAATTATGTGCAACACGCAAAGCAGGACCAGAGCATTCCATAAACCCCCACCCGACAACATGAATTTTGCTCTGTCCGTTGTTTATTTTCTTCTCTGACTCTTTTCCTTTGTCCCTTACCCAGCTCTGCTTCTTTTCTTGACCATGGCCAACTCCATCCCCACTCAGAACCTTGAAATTCTCAATTCTTCTGCATGCAACACTCTTCTCTCAGACCTCCACAGCCATGCTTGACCCATCATCAGGCTTTGCCTCAGATTTCACCCTTCTCAAGGTTGTTTCTGGTCACCCAAACTAAAGGGCCCTCAAGATGTACTATCACACTCATTCTTTTTCTTTTTCCCATAGCACTTACTTGAAATTTCTTGCTATTTAAGTAGTTTACTCATTACTTTATGGTTTTTACTTTATTATTATTTTTTTAAAGATCTCTTTAAAGCAGTATTAGGCTCACAGAAAAACTAAGAGGAGGGTATAGAGTGTTCACACAGACCCTTTGCCCCCACATATGGACCAGTCCCCCATGATTAGCATCCCCTACCAGAGTAGGACATTAATTATAATTAATAAACTGATATTGACTCCTTTATTATTTTGTATTATTTACTTTTACTTTATCTTTATATCACTTGACCTTAGAATATCAAACCCAGGAAAACAAAACGCTGTCAAGTTCACCAAGCCAAAACCAGCACTCCCAAATTGTAGGTGCCTAGTCAGTATGTGTCCAAAAACTGAATTAAAAAAAAAAAGAAAGAAAAGAAAAAAGAAACTATAACTTCTTCTCTTCAGCAATTTTCACATTTTTTCCTTGACCCCTTCCACAGCAATTTCTTTGTCTTTTTCCTTCACTCTACTTTTCTTGAACTGCTACAGTCTTCTAATGACTGTTTTAATTTTTTTATTGGACTTTCATTTAATCCTTGCTCAGAAATTTTTTTCTGAGAGAAAATATGATCATACTATTTTCTTACTAACACTAACATGTATACAGAAAGTCTTGGTTCAAGATGGTACATTCTGAAGAAATGATAATTTTATTTCTCCCTTGAGGATCTACCAAAGTGATAGCAAGGAATGAAAAAGGAACAGCACAATATTAACAAAGAGATCAAGATTGGCACTGAACATGAGGTCAGTACAGTTCTGGGAGATAGTATGTAAATGAAAAGAATATCATCTTTTGAAGGACAGCACAGGAGGCCCAACAGGACCAATTCCAGAAAGACTGCAACAGAGAAAGTAGCTGACCAATCTAGCAAAATGCTGAAAAAGTTTTAAATTCAAAGACTGCATATTTGATGGAAGTATAAATGAGTTCAGATAGATACTAAGAGAATTAATTGAATGTCTCTGAAAACTGAAAAAAAGAAAAACCTGCTATATTTCTCTATCCCCTTGCACAGAATGCTAAGAACTAGTTGCTTATTCCCAGACATATATATGGGGAATACTTCAGGTGGAAAAATTTAGAAGGATATTATTAAGAAGAAACAGAGAATATAGAATAGCTATTAAAAATAAACAAACAAAAATATGACTGTCTCCCAAATTCAATAGATGATTGGAATATAAATCAAAGAGCTATTCCTAAATGTGTTGAAAGTATAAAAAGGAAGAAAGTATGGGGAAAAGGCTAAGAAATATAAGTGGGTTATTCCAGGGAGCACAATATTAGATTAACTGGAGTTCCAAGAAGAATAGAGAAAATGAAAAAAGAGAAAAATTCATTAAAAAAAATAAAAGAAAATTTTCTGAAGCTGAAGGGAAAGATCAGTTTTCAAATTAAAAGTATTCACTAAATTTCTAATATAATGAATGAAGTAATGACCCATACCTAGACATGCCGCTGGGAAATTTCAATAGAAAAGAGGAGATTCTAAAGGCTCAGGCCACTTACAAACAAGACAATAGACTGGCATCCAGAAACTGCTTTAATGGCACCAGGATCTTAAAAAGCAGTGGCATATTGTCTTCAAAATTCTAAGACCCCATCATTCACAACCAAAAATTCTAACAGCCCAATCAAACAATTAGGTATGAAGGCAAAATAAAAACATTTGCAAGACCAAAATTTCTGGCTCATATATTCCCCTTTTTAGAAGGTCACTTGAGGATGTGCACCAGTTAGAGGGAAAAATAATCCAAGAAAGAGGAAGACAAAAAAATATAAGAAACAAAGGATGTAACAACAGCTATCAGTGAAGGAACGTCTCAAAATGTCTGAGTTGCAGGTTTGAAGGACAATCATTGTAGGTCTGAAGGACAACCAAACCAGATCAGAATATAAGAACAGAGTACTAAGCATCCTAGAAGTAGTCAACAGACTACAACTAATAAATTTTAATATAAAATATATATATAATGATGTGCCAGAGGTAGAAAGACAAGAAAAAAATTAAAGCAACTGGAAATTCCAGGAATGACAAAAACCCATAAAAAATGGGAAAATGATATATCATAGGACAGATTTGCTAATCATAAAAATGTCACTTTTTAACTGATAGAATCAATTTACAAAGTTGAGAAAGGTTTTTCAACTCAAATCTTTCTTATTATTTGATCTCACAATCATGTGCATTTATCTATTTGATTAAAATATTATAGTGCTATTATAACCAATGTTCATCTTTATATTTTATTTGAGAAAATTTTAAAAGAATTGAACATGTATAAAAAGTCCTCTGTGATCTGGTCCTCATATATTCCTCCACTGTAATCCCCCAACACAGTCCCATATTGTCAATAACAAAACTGTCCTTAAACTCTTGCTTCTGTGTATGCTATTTCCTCTTCTGAAATGTCTTCTTCACCAAAGATCTAAATTTCTGTTATTTGTCCTCTGAGATCCACTTCGAAGATATTCTTCTCTATTAAACCTCTCTGGACCACTTTCCAAAGTTGGTACATTTCTCTTTTTTTCCACTACTGTTTTCATTTTTTTTGAAACCATAATTGTAGCAATAATTTGTTTGCTTAGAAGACATGTGAAGACAGGGGCGCCTGGGTGGCTCAGTGGGTTAAAGCCTCTGCCTTCAGCTCAGATCATGATCTCAGGGTCCTGGGATAGAGCCCTGCATTGGGCTCTCTGCTCAGCGGGGAGCCTGCTTCCCTTCTTCTCTCTGTCTGCCTCTCTGCCTACTTATGGTCTCTGTCTGTGAAATAAATAAATAAAACCTTTAAAAAAAAAAAGATATTTGAAGACAGAGACAACTTATCATTCACCTCTGTATCTTCAACAGAGTGCCTAATCTGTAGCAGATTCCTAGCAAATGCCTGTTTAATTAAGAGAAGATGGTGGTCGAATCAGGATGTTATGCCACAGGCTGAGGATGGCTCAACCCAGACACTGGATTTCACATGTGGGTACAGACACACGATTTTGTATGAAATTTCAAGTTCACTGAGTTATTAGTATTTATTGTAAAAATAATAAATAAAACAGTCATGTTAAAATGTTAACATTTTAAAATGTTTTTGAAGATGAAACTAGTTTTGACCTAAAGGGAAACAATTTCAAATCCACTAGAGAAACAACATAAAACATTTAGTAGCCAATAACAATAAAGATAAATGTAAAGACAATGAAAGATAATAAAAATTGAATTCCCCAAAATAGATGGGTTACAAACTATTGAGCTCAATTACGAATCTGGCTATATAATTTGAGGAAAGAAATTTGGACAAGAAACCTTAGAAAAAGAACAAAAATGAAGCATATTACATATTAAAATATTTGTTTTAATTACCATGAAGTTCTAATGGTATTTAGAAGTTTAAAACACCTAACACACATACAGACTAAATTATTCTCCCATTGGTAAGCAGAACCCTAAAATGTCATCAAAGATTCCTCAGCCCCTTGTGTATGTGCTTTGTCTAATCCTCCCCCTTGGGTGGGTAAGAGACCTGTGACTCTTATGAACTATCATTCCCAAGTAGGTTAAGTTATACAGCAAAGGTGAAGGGATCTGCAGGTGTAATTACAGTCCCTACTCAGCTGACTTAAAGCAAATCCAAAAAGAGGTTAATCAGACTGGAGGTGAAATAGGAGAAATCAGAGAGAACTGAGCAGCAAAATATATTCTCCTATTGGCTTAAAGAAACAAACTTCCATGTTGTGGAGAGTGCCATGTAGCAGGGAACAACCAATGACCTCCAGGAGCCAGGTGCCTCAGTCTTACAACCATAAAGAATCACTGGTCCACCAACTGCTGTGAGCTTGGAAGTGGTTAACGAGCCTCTGATGAGATCAGAGCCTCAGTGGACACTTGATTTCATTCTGTGGAGATGTTGAGTAAAGAGTCCAGGTAACCAGGCCCCAGATTCCTGACCTACAGAAACAATGAGAAATTAAGTGTATGTTGCTTTAATCCACTATATCTGTGGTAATTTGTTATGTAGCAATAGGAAACTATCTTTAGCACTAAGAAATTATTTCTTGGCACTTCTGAGTGGCTCAGTCAGTTAACCGTCCAACCCTTAGTTTTGCGTCTCAGGTCATGATCTCAAGGGATCAAGCCCCACGTCCAGCTCTGCACCCACTTGGGAATCTACTTGTGACTCTTTCTCTCTGCCCGTCCTCTCTCTCTCAAATAAATAAATAAATCTTGAAAAAGAGGAAAAAAGAAAATTGTTTATTTTTCCTGATTTTATGTTTACTAATCTGCTTATAATGATACTTTATCTCATGTGTTCCTAGCACAAATGGTAATTATTTTTCTAACTTTAATTGATTAGTATAGAGATGAATATCATGTGAGAGATAGGTAACATTTTTAAGTCACATGAAGCATGACCAAGGGTAGCCCCCAAAAACTCCTACTGCAGAGCTAAAGCAACTTGCTTTTAGCTGGGATTCATTCTGAACCCACCAGTCAATAAGTTTTGTTCGTCGCAAAATCTTTTACAAAGAACCCTTGAATTATGAAGGTGGAAGTTAATGAAGGAAAGAGAAATATACACGGTTAAACTTGGCAGGCAAATTCCATTAGCATGAAAAATCAGAACTATGAACTTGACAACTTCCTCTGAAGGCTTTTTAGGGTCTCGAAGCCAGCTACCCACAAAATCCATAAACCTTAACAAAAGACTACTTGATTCAACCACATGGGGCTGTACTGTGAATTAGTTTCTTAAGGAGTTCACCAACACATTCTCTATCTTTTGATTTTGTATGTGCCACTTGGGCTCAGTAGGTAACTGGATAATCTCTCATGTTAAAAAGAAGTATAATATTTATCAAGCCTCTTAAATATTTATGAGGCAGAAAAGAACTCAAGAGATCTTTTCTAGTGTCTGGTCTTCAGAGGGCTGCAGATAAACCATCACAGAATGTAGATACTCATTGTGTTTTCAGAAGTTTCCAGAAAGAAGATAAAACACAGCTCCCTAGAAACCCTGTGTCATAGAACTTACTATCCAACAGTCAATTCTGTATAAGCCAGTTTCTCAGTGTTGAAACTACTGATATTCTGATATTTAGGGCTCAATAAATCTTTGTTGAGGGGGGTGATAAAATAATGATAACATAATTATCATCATGCTGTGTATTGTAGGGTGTTTAGCAATATCCTTCACCTCTAGATGACAGTAGCACCCTCCTTCCCCTGTTATGACAACTAAAAACATTCCAGACATACTAAGTGTCCTCTGGGGGAGGAAAACAGCATCAGTTGAGAACTATTGGTAAAAACTCATCAGTTTGATAACCAAATCCCCCCATATACTTGAAGTCACCGGAAAGACCAGAGTGATGTCCGTTTCTAGATCTATAGAAACACCTACTTACTTTCTAGGATTATGCTTCTCCATATGGTAGCCACTAGTCCCATGTGGCCATTAGCACTTGAACTATGGCTAGTCCAAATTGAGCTGTGTTGGGAGTGTAAAACAAATACCAAATTTCAAAGACTTTGATAAAAAAAAAATTATTAAACATCTCATTAAAAATTTTACACTGATTACATGTTGAAAGATGAAACTATTTCAGATAATTGGGTTAAATAAAATATAATATTATAATCAATTCCAATTTTCCTTCCACTTTTTTAATGTGGCTACTAGGGAGTTTGGAAATTGCATATATGGCTTGCATTATATTTCTACTGGTCTATGCTGCCGGAGGAAGCCAAAGCACTTGGCATGTGAAGTACTTTTGTTCCTCATTAAGCCAGCAGTATTTAAAGAATGTCCACTGTGTGTGCCTAGGATTGTATTAGTCGCTTTTGGCTACATCTATCTGAGTTAAGTTCATTTATGTCAAGTGTTGTCATTTCATTTTGCAGATAGAAAAGTAGAAGCTCTGGAGATAAATCACCTAAAATCATTCTTCCGATCGCAATGCCAGAACTAATTAAATACAACCTATCGCTCCTCATCCCCAAATAGTTTTTAGTCACAAGATATATATGTCCCTAAAATGACAGTATGTTCCTTCTATAATTACTATGGAGATAAAAATCAAATTCCAAAGAAAACGATTTCCAGACAATAAAGCCAGCATTTGTTTGAAGAGAAAACAAAAACAAATGGGAAACTCAAAAGGCATTATGCTGTATAATAATCTAATTAATAGCATGTTGAGAAAAGAAAAACATTTCCTTTAGGTTTTCCACCACTTATTTTTCTCCCATCACTTTTAATTTCATTTTGTGGAGACTTATGCAATCTGTTGTGGTTGGTGTGGGTCCCTTGCTTTTTTTTTTTTTTTTTTTAATGTATGCTTGATTTACATAATGGGCTCTGATGCCTCATGGGCACTCACTTAAGATCAACTGAGTTAATTTGCTTTCCTAACTCAGGTTTAAGTGTTTCATGGGCACTAAACTCAAGATCAACTGAGTTAATTTGCCAGCTTAACTCAGAAAATTAGAATCATGGTTGCCTCGATTTCATGTAAGCATAGTTGTAATCATGGTCATTTGACTAAGGAGAAGCCCCAAATTTGTGCCTACTCTTTCCCAGCTAGAAGCAGAACCAAACACACAGGAAAGGAAAGCTCCACAAATGTTTCACCTGTGAACAAGAATGAGAGATGGCAACTACTACTAAAACTAGTGAGTTCTGTTGGAGTAGCCATGGTCTAACATTTTTCTAACCAAGTGAGTATCATCTGCAAAAAGGCTTATAATTTTTTGATAGGAGGGCACTTTGACAGCCCTGCACAGCATGCAAGGTATCTGAGAAATGCTGCGTGCCTTTGAAAAATTGGAGACAATACCCTGAGACAAGAAAAATGCAACTGAGATCAGCGGGAGGAAGCAAGACAGCATGGGGAGGCTCATTTTAGAAGAAGGGGGGAGTTGGGGAGCAACCTCCTAGGGCATTCGAATGTGTGGCATCTCTAAAAGAGGCATTGTGCCATCCACCAGAGCGTGGGATTTGAGTAGAAAAGAAGATTATCAGCATGGGAATAGATTTACTTATTTATAGTCATTTATTTATCCGTTTGTCTTCGGACTTTTCCAGAAAATGTGTGTCAGGCCCTGCATTAAATGGCCCAGGGCCTCCTGGTGTAAGGAAAAGATGAGGCGGCAGCAATAGGCAGTAGTCAATACTGAACAATTACTATATTAAAAAATTACCAACTTACATTTTAGTATCTACAAATGGAAATGCTGAGGTATCTACCAGGGCATTATGGTGTAAGTTTTTCTGGATATCTCTTCATACTATAAGAAGTTCTATCCAGTTCCTCGTGCTTTAAGTCCCAATGATCTAATTCTTTTGCCACTCATATATTCATTTATTCAATAATTACTGAATTCAATTTGTTTTCCTAAAGATGTTTAAGTCCATCAATGTGCCTTCCCCTTTGGTTTTGTTACAAAATTTGTTGGTATGAGGCTGTCTGTAGGCATTAATAAAAACTACTTCTTGCTTTTATTATATCAATTGAATGCACGACATTAATTCATAAATTTGATCTTTTTCACATACTACGTTTACGAAAACATATGAGAACTCAAGGAGTTACGCCTAGTTGAAATTGAATGGTTTATATCAATTCATAAACTTAATTGTCTTTAACATCATACATTCATGGAAGCACATGAGAATTTGATGAGGTATTTCTAGTCGAAATTCCTCAGGTGTGTATCTGCTTATGTTGTGTGTTCTCAGGAAAGCATCTGACCAAAGTCAGATGATAACCCAGTGAGTCTATTCCTACCCATCAGATACCTCAGCTTTGCAAACTCGAACAACAGGGTTCCTTCCAGGTGCTGACTTCTCTTTATTCCAATATCTGCCAACCCATTTAAAATTCCATAAGTGTTCAAAGAAGCATGTACCCCAAATTAGAAACACTATTCCCGTTTCATTCCTCTAGCAGGCATTTATGGAAGCCAGACTTTACTGTTGTGGTGTTTGTAATTGAGAGTTAGTAATAAGCAATGAAACAACACCAAGGCAAGTAAGTCCAAGGTAGGATTTGATCTGCAGGCGTGGTGCTTCTTAGAAGTGGGTTCTAGTGAGAAATGTGACTCATGCCAATAAAATTAACTCCAGAATTCAATGCTCAAGGCTCTACTACGCTAAAATTCCATTTATTGCAAATTGTGCTATTTCCAATTTCTTTTAGTAATAAAATGCATGAATAGCCCAAAAAAAGGCTATAAATAGTCAACAACGCCAAGAGCTTTTCATCAGAAGCTCTAGTAGAACGGAGGGACCAGAGCTCTCTGATCCTGTTCTCTTTTCCCTTGGGCAATACTCCACAATAACTCACTAATCATTAATAATTCCTTTGCCCATTTATTTCAATGAATACATAAATCAACTATTTACTCTAGGATGAGACATGGGAAATTGTTTGAAGCCAAAATTCTTTTGGGCATCAACAGTATGTAAATTGTATCCTCCTCTGTTTGAATGCTGAATAAGGAAAGGCACGAGAGAAGAGAAAGACCGAAATGTACGTAATGTATTCTGTGCCTTTGCTTGTCTAACTCCATATTTTCAGGTGGGCTCAATACTGTGTTGATAAAGCAAAAGAAAGTGATACCTACTGTGTTTTGATGAGGTTAAATGATGTGGCCTCCTATGCGGAGTAGTTTCTGGGTTCACATTTCATCATTCAAGTTTCCCTTTACTGAAGCGGTTCAGTAATTCAAATATAAATTATTTAGTTTATGTAGACCAAGACAGTAGATGTTACTTTATTTCCTCAACACTATATATTTTTTAAAGATTTTATGTATTTATTTGATAGAGATCACAAGTAGGCAGAGAGGCAGGCAGAGAGAGAGAGGGAGAAGCAGACTTCTTGCTGAACAGAGAGCCCGATGTGGGGCTCCATCCCAGGACCCTGGGACCGTGACTTGAGCCAAAGACAGAGGCTTTAACCCACTGAGCCACCCAGGCACCTCTCCTCAACTCTATATTGAACCAGCCCCAAAACACAACACTAGATAAGCCATCAAGAGTATAACAATTACTTAAGGTTCGGTATCTTAGGATCACCATTGCTTCATCCAAAAAAAAAAAGGTTATTAGAAAGAAAGTAAAATGCAACTGAGATGAAAATAAAACAGGCAGACCTAACACCGCACAATCTAAAATATTTAAAGAGTATGACCACTCATCCCTTCAAAACACATTCAATGATTAAATGACTGACTTGCTGTATACAGAATGGCAAAACTGAGCTCTTCCAACTTCAACGTGATGTGAACTTTCCTTTCTGATCTCAGTGGCTTGTAAAATGCCATCTTCAACAAGATCTAAAGTAGCATAATCCCTTCTGAAAACCCTAGGGGAGTTATGTAATATAAGCACTTCGAAAAGTGTCAAAGTTTAATTTCTTCTACCCCTAGGCAGGTTCAAAATGATTCTTAAAAATTCCTCACCATCACCAAAGTTTAATTTATGACTGAAAAGTTTTAGAAAATCCTACCTGTCTCCCAGTTCCAAGCAGAGTTTGCTTTTGAAACCGTATCCCTATCTTTACTGTGGTTTCTATAGTGACAGTTGGGTTTGAGTTTCATCGTGAGACAGTAGAGTCAATAGAAGCGAAAGTAGCTTCAGCCTGAGAGGATCCTGTGGCTTTAAAGATATATATCATCTCCGAAAATAATAAACCTAATGATAGCTTTCTGGAAATGAATACAGTTAGGACATAGGAAAAATGTTTAGACTACATTTCAGTATGAGTTACGTATTTCCCTTGAAGGAATACATCCCTCCTTCCCCAAAATCATATATACATACACACATGTGGTAGAATTTTAGAAACAAAAGGTTGGAAGATGTCTTCAAGATTATCTAATCTGCTGTTGACAAACACATAGTTAAGCAAAGAGAATGTTAAAAAAAAAAAAAAAAGAAGAAGAGACCATTTCTTGCTTCCTGGGAATATGCACTACAGACATATCAATGCTACCTACAAGAGAAATAAGCAGAGACAGGCATCAAGGAGGAGGAATTTTTTTTTTTTTTTTTTGGTTCCAACACATTGGAGATAAAAATTAATAGGCAAAGTGTATCAAAAAAACAGATGCTCTGCTGAAAAGCCCTTCAGGCAGAATTGCGTCAGCTGGCTTTCTCCGGTGAGGCAAGACTTCACCGACTCACAGAATAATTGCTACATACCCCAGTTGAAGCATTTTTACTGTACCTGGTTTTATGCTCAAACAACCATCCATTGATGGGGAGAGGGAGTCCACGGGGGCTGGAGTGACAGCCCGAAGATGCCTGTGATTTTAGATCATGTTGCTTTTAATTTGAAAAGTGCTCTCTCTCTACTTCCTAAATGATGAGAAGCCTCAATAATTTTTTTACCTTGATTTTTAACCTAAGCAAAGCAGTAACAAGAATAATTTGTGGCATCTTAGGACCCGAAAGGTGTGATACAACTTTTAAGTGTATAATAGGTAGATACGTCAGTAAAACACGGGGGAATGATCGGGATATTGCCGTTAAAAAGGAAAGGGAAATGATTAAAATATCTCCATGCACAGAGAACGCGTAATGAAATTAACAAAGCAAAAGAATGCAAGGGTGTTATGAAAATTAATTGAACCTAAACAAGGACATCTTCACGCCTACCACAGTAGAGCAGCCTTGCCAAGCACAGTGGTTGTCAAAGTGTGGCTCCTAGGCCAGCAACAGCAACATCACCCGAGACCTTGTTACAAGTGAATTCTCAGGGTCCAGTCTGGATACAATGCAGATGAGAAACTCTGGGACCACCTTCTGTGTCATAACAAATCCTATAGGTGAGTCTTGCCCACTAAATTTGAGAAAGCTCTGGCCCTAGTATAGTTCTCGAATCTGGGGGTACCATAAAGATCACTGGGTGCATATTATTAGTTCTGATTCAACAAGATTTGCATCCCAGAAATTTTGACTCGAGGTATTTTTTAATGACATCCTTGATGATTTTGATCCAGCTGGCCATCTGACCAGAGTCTACAAATACTGGATTAATGCGGAAGAGTGTGGTAGACCCCGTTAAAAGCACTGTGTGACTATTTCTTATCTTTAGGCCAGTCAGCCGGAGTCTGTCTGTTCATCCATAAATAATAGTGCCTATCTCAAAGGATGGTAGTAAGGTTTAAGTGAAATAAAGTATAAAATTTGCACAGCAGAGTGCCCAGCACATGGTAAGTGCTTAAGAAATGATAATCTAAAATGGCTTATCACTTTCCATGTCTCTGGGTATTTGTTTAAATGTCTCATGTTATCAGTAGCCTCTAATTTAATCCAACATGGTGAAACCACTCCACTTATCTGTAGACCTCCTTGGTTTTACCTGAAATGCAAAAATGACATAGATTCGACAGACTTCTCCCAAGGAACAAGAACTTGACTCAGTCTCAGAAAGACATAGAGGTTTCTATTTGTTGTGATTTTTTTTAAAAATATTTATTGCAAAAAACAAACAAACAAAAAAGGAAAACAAAACAAAACAAAACAAAAAAATAGTGTAGTAGCAAATCTGGTTCCAGATTGCCTACATTCAAGCCCTAGTTCTGCTACTGACCTTGACTTAACCTCATGGACCTCAATTTTGTCATGAGTAAAATGAGGATATTATTTAACTACTTACCTCACAGTGTTCCAGGGAGGATAAAATGAGCTTATGCTTGCAGTGAGCTCAGAACAGTGCTAGTATAAACCTTCAACAAATACTCTTACTATTTAGCTAGAAACCCACTGAAGTTAGTTCTCTATGTACTGATTATGAAACACTTAGAACCAAATTTAAGCTTGAACTTCCGTCGCAGTGATTAAATAGAATTGCTAGCAAGGTTAGCGATGCTCTAATTATGAATAAAAGTAGATTTTTAAAAATTTACATTATTAATATTGAGTACCAATGTTTAAAATGAGATCAACTTCTTGTTTGCCTTGAGAATGAAGATTTGAGTAATGCCTCAGGTCAAGGGAACTATAATGCTGTTGGATTATCTACTGTTGGGGACTCAAGAGTGCTTGGAGTCCCATTAGTAGATCTGAATAAAGTGTAAAAGAAATTCTCCTCTAAATATATGAGAAGCCATCCCAATGACCTAGTTTTTAATTAAAATTTTATTAGATATGTAAACTCTGGGAGAATCAAAGGCACAGTTTAACAACTGAAATAAGTCCATATTTGATATATTTAAGATATTGGAAATTTACTGAAACATTCTGACAGTAAGCCAACATTAGTGGAAAACAATTTGTAAGAAAAGCAGATAAAGAGAATTGGCCATTATCATGCATTTGCTGAAAACACTGTACTTGAACACAGATAATGTAGGAAAAGCTAACCTCATTCTCGTTCAGAAACCCACACATTTTTGAAGGCCTGGTTTGCCTTCAAATACCTCATATTGAAAAGTCAGCACAGTAACATTTAATCCATAAAAATAAGATTTGTATAATCCTTGAGTGATCCTTGTATGATCTACTTAACCTTAAGAAGCATAGTTCTTTGGGGTTCTTTCTAGAATCAAACCTAACTCTTGAATTATATGCTTTCAGATATATATAAAGAAGTAAGATCACAGTACCCACTTGTCCCAAAACTCAGTCATATTTCATTTCTTTTGGCATTTCATAGCCTTAAAAAAAATAGGGTATAAGCAAAGGCTTTCTCTCATCTTTTGTTGAGAAAATTGCAGTCATATCTGTACTTAACATCAAGTCTTGAATAGGTAAAATACAGTGTTTATTGCAAAATACAAGTAATGAAAACATAGCCCATTGATGCTAGATATCCCACAAGCATCCCAAAGCAGACTGAAAATGCAAGTTTAAAAAAAAAAAAAAAAGCCATACAGAGGTTTTATATCTATTGGTAAAATTAAAAGTTTAAAAATAAGTATTTGCCCAAAGTCATTTTTTGCTTTCATTAAAGTGTTAGGTTAGAATAGGAGTGGGGTAGAGTAAGTGTGTAGGTGGAGTCTAGGATAATCCGAGGCAAAATTTCAGAATAATCCAAATTTCCAAATCCCTTCTTTAGGCTGAACCACAGAGACTGACATTTTTGTAAGTCAAAAAGAGTAAATATCAGCAATTTTATATAATTTGTCCTTGATACCTCCTGGGGCTCCTCTCCAAGGCCAGGTGCCAACTGTCCGTCTAATGTCCTGATCCCCAATACCCCAGTTGTATCTCATCACAGGAGGTTGCTTCCCTTCAAATCCTTCCACTCCAAATCAGCTCTCACCCACTCCAAGCAAATTAGTCCTTAAGTACAGAAGTTCAGATAAAGTAAAGGAAGTTAGTCCATGAGGGGAATACTTGGGAATATATGAGTCTCCCAAGACTACTTAAATCAAACCATATAAGCAGCCAAACTCTCTATCCTATCCATCTATTAATAATAATAATAATAATAAAATAAAATAATTTTGCCGCAAGTATTAGCAAGCCTATACATTACAATAATGTTACTCAAACACATAGTGCTAGAGATCACTTCTCTTTCACCTGAAATCCAGAATGGTTGTTGGCAGTTAAAGTATTCCTTTAACTCAAGTGTTCTTGGAGTGATTTCTTTTTCTTTCAGACCTATTTTTCCAAGTGAGCCTCATTCAAATTTATGAACATGTCGTGGATATAGGATTTTTGACGTCATTCCAAGTTTGTTTCCTTGTCGATTATCCAAGTCCTCACTGTCTAGCCACATCTGCCATGATTTTACTGAGAGTCAGTGTAGCATAGAGACTGGAAGCATGGACACTGGGCCTGCCAAGGTTTAAGTCCCAGCTCTACCACATAGCCATTGTGGCTCTGGGTGATTTACCTCTCCTGTACTTCGATTTCCTCTTCTACAGCGGAATGATGGTACTACTTACCTCACAGTGATATTAGAAAGATCATGCAAATTCAATGAAATGAGCTAATATTTTTTAAAGATTTTTTTAATTCATTTATTTGATGGGGGGCGGGAGGGGGGGGATGGGCAAAAGCAGGCTCCCTGCTGAACAGAGAGCCCAATGCAAGACTTGATCCCAGAATCCTGGGATCACGACCTAAGCCAAAGGCAGTTGCTTAACCAACTGAACCACCCAGGTGTCCCGA
This sequence comes from Mustela nigripes, assembly GCF_022355385.1. NCBI lineage: Eukaryota > Metazoa > Chordata > Mammalia > Carnivora > Mustelidae > Mustela > Mustela nigripes. The sequence goes on from NC_081561.1 coordinate 10,040,296, forward strand.
AATTAGCTAATATTTATAAGTGCTCTGCAGAGTGACTGGCCTACTATGAAACATTTGTCAAATTAATCTGTAGCCATAGGGACAAAGGAGGGCACAAGGAAGCTATGACGGACGTAGGCAACATTAAAGACAAAGTTCACTCTTTTGAGGAGAAATGGGCCAGAGAAGTAAGGAAACCCTGTATCATAAAGGATCCAAAGTCTCAGAAAGAAGAGGCATTGGGGCACCTGGGTGGCTCAGTGGGTTAAAGCCTCTGCTTTCGGCTCAGGTCATGATCCCAGGGTCCTGGGATCGAGCCCCGCATTGGGCTTTCCACTCCGCGGGGCGCCTGCTTCCCATCCCCCCCTCTCTCTGTCTGCCTCTCTGTCTACTTGTGATCTCTCTCTCTGTCAAATAAATATATAAAACCTTAAAAAAAAGAAAAAAGAAAGGAGAGGCATTATATATAGGATAAGAGAAAAGAGGAAAGCACAAAGTTGTTTACTCTACATCCTATTTGGAGTTCTGGAGGAAAATAACCAACCTGCATAGTGTTACCTCAACAACCTAAAGAAGGCATCATTAGGCACAGAGGAAGCTTAATTTAGCCCTCCTGGGTCATACTCTGTTCTATGCTTACAACCCTAAAATTCCTGCTTGTACCTTTCCGGAGGCGGGGTGCTTTAGTAGTGGGGTAAAGGAGCCCCGTGGACAAGGTGATCAATCAGCAGTAAGTGAGGGGTGACAGGGTGTGGCACAGTAAGAGAGTACAATCCCAGGGAAGTTGACTACCTCAACAAAGCACACTGGCCTTGACCAAGTCCGGAAGAGAGACCACAAGCCACAAAACACAGCAAGATCCAATTCAAAGAATACTCAGGAATGCAAGCAGGCAAACTACACTACTGTGGTTATCAGCTCTCATACCCCTAAAGACCCCGAGATGACACCTCTCTAGCTACCCAAGGCCCAGTTAAAGACCAACAGGAGGGCAGGAAGAGTGTCTGAAAAAGTTATCCAGCAGTGACTGAGCTATCCAAGAGGTTGTTTAAAGTTTTGCTAAGTGTGCCAAATTGAATTTAATCTCATTTTCTCCACTGCTCCATAGGGGGTGGCTCGTGAGAAATATTATATTCGCTATGAAAAATAATGAAACTGAGTCTGCTTTACACTTTTGAGTAGACGCAAAGTCAATCAGTCATCCTGCCAAAAACACAATAGGAAAATAGCACATTTGATTATCAGAAACCAATTTTGACCTTGTAAAGATGATTTTGTGTTATAAAACAATCTATAAAAGGGAATATTGTATAATATCATGTCCAGAGCAAGAGCACAGGCTTTGGTATCTGGGTGCCTTGGTTCAAATTCCAGCTCTAGCTCTTTCTGAAGCAGGTGCTCTAAGGGCAAGTTCTTTAACTTCTTGGTGTCCCAGTTCCTGTAAAAAGAGTACATAGCCAATCCTACCTCGATGGTTGCTATGAAATAACACACACACATCCTAGCATTTTCTACTATTGGATCAATTTCAGATAATACTATTCAGGCAAAAACTTAAAACAGAGCCTGTTCAGCTAAAATTCCACAATAAATACACTGTTCAGTAGAATTGTGTTAGTCAAAAGCAAGTTGATTTTCAACTAGTTGAACCCATTAAGGAAAAAATTCTTCCAAATTGTCATAGACAACAATACAGATAGGTCTCTAGCCTGACTTTCAGGGGCATGCCCGTGATTAAACCGCTGTTTTAAAATCATCCTTTCAGGGTTGTCTGGGTGGCTCAGTTGGTTAAGCATCTGCCTTCAGCTCAGGTCATGATCCTGGGGTTCGGGGATAGAGCCCCACATCAGGATCCCTGCTCATCAGGATCCCTGCTCACCAGGAGTCTGTTTCTTCCTCTGTCCGCCCCCCTCCCCGTATTCTCTCTCTTTCAAATAAATACATAACATCTTTAAAAAAATAAATAAGTGAATAATAAAATGATCCTTTCAGCATCCATGCCCAGCCTATGCTTCTAGTTTACATGATTTTTACACTGAATTTACACTGTGATTTTGAGGACATGAGGAGGTGGGCAGCTTCTTTAAACCCATTATCAAAATTAAACTACCTCATGGAACCAAATGACTGAGGGAATAATTTGTTTTGGACTTAGCAATGCAGGAAAATGGGAATTTCATTAATTATTTACTTTGGATCTCTCTAACAATTAACCCAGTGGTATACACATAGTCTTCTTAGGGTATGAAAAGCAAACAGGTTTAAATGACAGGTAGCTAGAAGACTTTTATAGACTAGTAGCCTTTTTGAACTTTATTTTCTGTTTGGCAGTGAGTTTGCTAATTTAACCATTTGTTTGATGGTTACTGATTAACACCTGTATGGCCGACAACAGACTAAGAGCATTTAGATGTCGGACATGGGGGAGATTAGGGTGTGGTAAAGAAGCAGAATATGGGGGCACAGGCCGTTGTAGCGTCTAACCCTCAGTTTGGCTCAGGTCTGATCTCAGAGCCATGGTGGGGGATGGGTGAGCCTGGTGGTGGGTATTAAGGAGGGCACGTATGGCATGGAGCACTGGGTGTGATGCATAAACAATGAATCTTGCAACACTGAAATAATAAAATAAAGCTTAAATTAAGAAAACAATTTTTATTTAAATTCAATTAACTAACATATAATGTATTAATGGTCCCACAGTATAGTTTTTATAACTGGTGGCATATATACTTATGGTAAAGGTATGTGGCAGTACCACCCGAAGGACCAGATAAGCGGTACCTTATGCTTAATTCTTCAGAGGTCCCAGGTCTGGAAGCTTCTGGTTGCAAATCCTTTTAGGCTGAGTTCTAGAATGAAGGTGTCATGGAAAGTTACAGTCAAACAACAGACATGTGCAAGGGAAAAAAAAAAAAAAAAAGCCTTGTGGTCATAAGTCACTAGGACATAGGGATCATTTGTTACCATAGTATTATTTAGCCAACTGATACAACACTGACCTCAGATACAAATGGTGTGGATCTAGACGTGAAGGAGGAAAGAAGTAGGAAAACTTTCTTTTTGCCACTTTTCTCTTTCTCAGATTGTCTGAACTCATTTATTGTTATTATTACTATGGTATTTTATTTTTCTATCAAAAAGCTGGTTTTTCAGGATGTCTGCTGGCTCAGTTGGTTAAGCAGCCAACTTGGTTTCAGCTCAGCTCATGATCTCAGGGTCCTGGGATCCAGCCGCACGCCAGGCTCTGCGCTCAGGAAGGGAATCTACTTGAGGAGTCTCTCTCTCCTTCTCCCTCTGCCCTTTCCTCTCTCTCATGCTCTCTCTTTCTTCTCCCCCTCTCTCTGAAAATAAGTAAATAAATCTTTTTTTGTTTTAAAGCTAGTTTTCAAAATGTAGTGTAGATCTAGACATACCCAGTTAATTCTCTGGTTTCTTTACACCCTTCACCAAACAACAATTTTAGATACTATTAAGCAGTGAGCTAAAGCAGGAAAAACCTTCTCAAGTGAAAAAATAATAATAATTCTTCCTTGTTATGAAAATAATACCTTGTCAAAAAGAAAACGTAGAAAATGCAAAATAACTTACTTAGGCATCGTTAATCCCACCATCTGGAGATCAGGATTCTTTTGGTAAATTAGTACATATATGTTCCTTCTTGTACAGATATATTACAGATATATATTCTGTAATTCTTTTTGCATTCTGCTTTTTTACCTAACATTATACTGTATTCTCCAAAATCATACAACATTCTTTGAAAAAAATATTTTTAAAGTATGCCGACACGACTGTTCAGTGAATATGCGATCGTTTATTCAGCCACTTTCCTATTACTAAACGGGAAAATCACGCAATGGGACCATTAAATGAGACATAAATAAAGAATTATATGACCACAGATAAAGAAGTATGTAATTTTATCTGGGAGAATAAAAGGAAGCTTCACAGAGATGCTGTCTTGTTGAAGAAGAGTTTCGTGGGGGAGACGGGGAAGGCGAGGCATTGCAGGCAAAGGCAACGGCTCGAAGAAAATTATAGACAAGCAAAAGTACAGGAACATTTCATTCATGTCAACAAACATGTGCACCTGGAGAGTGGCCTGAGCAATGGTAAAGAGAATGAATCCTAAAGCAACCGTGAAGGTAGATTATTAAGGTGCTGCAAACCATTCTGAGGGTCTAGTTGTCATATGGGCAAAGAGGAGGCACCAACCCTTGTAAACAGATGTGGATGACGCTCCTGTTTTCCAGTGACATCGTAGAAAGAGAAGAGCCCTGCTTTTGGAATTGAGGGACCAGTTTCCCCCCGAGGCCAATTTCCCCATCTGTGAAATTATATTCATGAAGTTGCTTTGAGGATTAAATTATCTAAGTGAGCGGGTGCCCAGCAAATGACACTTAAATGTGGACTGTCAACAAGCACAAGGCTTGTTTTGAAGGAGAGGAAAGCTTGTTTGGAGAGGAAAGCGCAGTGTCCTGGCAATGGGAATACTCCAGGCCAGAAGTGGGGAGTGGCTAACCCGGAAGACAGCAGGAAAAGGGATGCAAGTCGCCAACAGATTCGGGAACATTGCAGAGATCTAGAAGACGGGACCTGCTAACCAGCTGGATATGGGCTGTAGCAACCATGAAAAAAGAGAAAGGGAATCATGGAATGTTTCTAGAATGTTGATGGGACAAGTTGAAACAAGAATAGAAACAGCAAGCAGTTCAACAAAGGAAAAAACCAACTGCATGTTGAAACCTGGAGCAAAATTAAGACCACGCCTCTGTAGGGTAGACGAGATGGAAAGTAAAAAGCTGCCATTGGGTGAGTTTCATCAATGTCAGTAACATGGATAATTTGGCTCCTAAGCCATTTTCTGTCCACAATTTCAGGGTAATGGAATGGGCAAGGGCAGTGATTTTTCTGAAAAATTTTGTATTTGGCTTTTGGGTTTTGAAGGAAGGTAAAAATGAAGATCCAAGATCCCCAACATGTTTTGCAAGAGATCAGTACTCCTCACTTTGATCCTGCCTTCCTTACCCCATGGGGAACGTATTTAATGGGTATGACAATAATACATGCACACGCACATACAGATGCATCCGCCTACTATATAGACTGATATATACACTGTTCGTATTTCTATTTCTATGCTGTGCATATATAGTCTAAGATATATATGTATACATATGTGCCTTAGAGTTTCTTGAGTATAGCAGTAACACAATAACCAAGAGGAGATACATAGAGATACACATACATACAAGTTTACATAAACACACATACACACAATATATAAACTTATATAGATTATATATATTTATATGATATGTATTACTTAAGATAAATGTGTATATATGTGTGTGTATCTATGTATTATTATATATTAAGTTATATATATATATATATACTTATGTATGTGTGTATATATATATACAATTGCATAGACTCAAGGCCAAGGAGTAAAGAACCGATTCCCTTACTTCTGTCTGTCTGTGCCTGCAGAGGGGATGAGAAGCCAGACTGAGAACAGTGTTCTGAGCATCCTGAAGCTGCTATTCGAGAGCAGCTGTGTCCTTTACACAAGGGAAGCTTTCCCCTTGTATCCTAATTGGGCATGAAATCTGACTCACCCACACAAGTGATGTTGGAGCCGGCCAGCAGAGCAGCTGCCCGCGAACCCCTTGAATAACCCACATCCAGTGACTGAAATTGACGTGGGATGAAACATGGGCCCGTGTTAACCTGGCAGATGCTACACAGAATTCAAGTCAGCCTTGGTTTGTACCCCACACTGCAACAAATCGTTGTTGATTGTTTGTCCTTGAAGCTTCTTGAAGTGAAACAAGAGCCAGGTACATTTCTCCTGATAGTAGATTTAGTGATATGATAATGGCACCGTGAGTTACTCTGTTTATACACTAACTCATCCTGTTAGCGATTAGAGAAGATGTTCCTTGGGAAGAGCTGGGTCTCGAGAGAACGGAATCCACTGACGATCTGAAGATTGACATCTCCCTAAAACACCACGGGTTCACACCGATTACTAGAGTTCCTTCCAGGTCCCAGCAAACACTATATATCAGAGTCAGAATACCCTAGTGCTTAGAATCACAGGCTTTGGAATCAGAACGTCTGGGATAAACTTGGGTATAACCATTATCTCTGGGTGATGCTGGGCAAGTTACTTAACCTCTCTGATCTTTGGTTTTCTCATCAGAGGTTGCATATTGTTCCTAACACATGAGAGTGCTTTGTGAGTTAATTAACTTAGTGGATATAAAAAAATTTTTTTTTAATTTTAAAAAAACAGTGGGACAAACTCAAGTGTGCCTCCTGCATAAAACTATCTCCTCTGCCGGTACACAGTACCAAAATTAGTGTTTCCCCTTTTTTATTTCTTGAAAACATTTCAGTCCTTAGGAATTCATTCACATGACATAAGCCTCTCTTCTGTAGACCTCAAAAAAAGAAATTGGTTAATTTGGATGGCTGAGACCTTAAAAAGGAAATGCCACTCCCAAACATGCTACTTTGTTCAAAAGGAAAAGCTTGGACTTTAAGGAATGGGCTTCCACGACATCTAATGAAAATTATTGATTTATATCCCCTTCTGATCACTAATTAGAGTTAATGCAACTTAATGACCCAGCTTCTCTCAAAACTACTTATCATGATAGGGACACCCTAAGGAGATGCATACGGCTCATTCTGGAAACCGTGGTAAAAAGGGGACAATTCAAGAGACTAAATATTCATGCTCCCAACTCCGGAATTACTAGGGAATAGAGAACTCTGGTTAGTTTGATATGGGAAAGCCCATTTTATTTGTTTTTCACTAGCTGTTAGTCTGAAATTTCTACCTTATTAAATACGCAGATATGCACATATCCCTTGATGATGCTCTATATATCTTAGTGCTGGAAGCTACTTCAAAGAACACCTAGTCCAATGGCTCATTTATAGACAAGGAGGCTGAGGCACGGATTGGTCGGGGTCACGGAGCTATGTCATCACAGAGCAAAGAGTTTGCATTCAAGGGTCCTCATTCCCTTATATCGTGTTCCTGTTTCGATTTTTCTTTAAAGCTTCCTAATGCTGAAATGCCTCTGGTTTTTGATTAGGAATTTGGACTCGGAATTCCTCCAGGAATTCAGGGCAGATAAGACCAGGGATTGAGTTCGTCTGAAACGCCGAGGTAATACACGAATTCTCTGACAGCTTTATATTTTTATTTGTCTCCTCCTCCTAAAAGTCCAGAGAGTGAGACAGGGAGGGGTATCAGGTCATATGGAGAGTCAGGCTAATAAGCTTCTTGTTAATTCCTGCTGTACTCTATGGCAATGCCCTAATGACCTGGAGGAGTTAATGTGCTCCTAATTCCTTTCTTCCTTGTGTTTTCTCAGGAATATGTATTAAGAAAACATTTTTTGCAAGCGGATATCTCCATACTTTTGAACAGTTCCTCCTAAGAAGAGTTCCTTACACACCCGGGGTCCTGGGGCTGTTCCATGTAAGTTTCAGGGGCAGAAGCTGTGGTTTCCACAGCATGCAGGGGTGAAGGCTCCCTCTCTGCAGCACAGCCTTCTCTTCCCACCGATCGGCAGGGTTCTTCGCTTTTCCTGACCACAGTTTCAGCGGGTCCTCAACATATTCTGAGCCCTCACCTTTGCCATTATCATTTTGATCCCCTCGGGCCCAACCCTATCATGACCTCTTGGTCCTGGGTTAAAAATAAAAAAAAATAAAAAATAAAAATCTAATTTTTCTAGTCTTCACAACAGCATGACAGTCCTACCTGGTTTAAAAGGTGATGACAGTCCTGTCTGGTTTAAAAGGTGCTTACCCCACAAGGCAGCCCAGACAGAAGCAAGCATCCCCAGGTTAGAAAGATCAATATGGGTCCGCGTTACAGACAGGGACCATCATTGCTGATGCCACGCCGCAGACAAAGTGATGACTGGTTAATGGTTTACACCGCAAGTGCTCGCACACACGCAGACACCACTTCACCTACGCTGATGCGTGATCAAATCTGTCAAAACCAGGAGCTTTTTACTCCATTACATAACCTTCCTTTAAAGAGAAGCCAAAGATGACATTCCTTGTTGTGAATAGTACCATCTCATATGGACAAATATTAAAGCAGTGACTTCCAAAACTTAAAACAACTCTTGCTCTTAAAACGATCTACTTCCAAACAACACCCCCACCAACAGCCAAACTTTCTTTGCCGCACACCAGCTCAGAGAAGTATTCAAGCTCAGGGCCCTCTCCATGCATATTCCACTTTTCAAACGCCTGCCCTTGGGAAATTCTCCTAGTCCTTGTGAGTAACTTATCCATAAAAGTCTTTTCCCTTTTCTTGTCGTTCATTAACAAGCTTCAGAAGTGGAGTGACAGTCCTCCTAAATTAAGTACTGTATACTTCAGGCTAATTTTATGTTTTTTATCACAATAGCAGGGCAGTATTAGAAGCCTACAATTTTGTCAGCTTTCTCATTTAGCAAAGCAGCTTCAATTTATTAACAGTGAGGAGTGCGCATGAATCAATATGTTTCATCGGGCAATGTGTCATTTGTTAATCGGATATTGATGAGATTATTGACGCACAGCTAATTAATCTCAAACCCAGTGCTAGCCTTCATATGTTTCCTTAATTACGTCCTTCATCTTAGTCTCCCGGCTTTAGCGCCCAGACGCTGGACTGGAGACAGTGAGTGAGGTAAGCTGTCAGAGGTTCTTTTCACACATTTACAATCCCTTGGCAGTGAAATTATTTTCTGAGTTGTAAATAGGTATCAAAGAGATATTTAATAACATTTGGCAGCAGATTGATATTGATTGGTGTGGACTTGCTTCCAATCCAGCAGCCACAGAATTTTGCCTCAGAAGAAGACTATTAAAAAAAGAGAGAGAGAGAATGCTTAATTAGTGTAAAACAATTGCGTGAGTCAGTTGTCATCTGCCCTCTGGAATTCAAAAATTGTTCTTCTCTGGACATTGTTTGTATATCCTTGGTTCAGTAGCTCAGATAATTTTGTTTTCTTTTCTTTTTCATTTTAACTCTTGATTGCCAACTCTCTTAGCCATGGACAGCTTTCATGGGAATAGAAAATTCAGAGAGACTCAAAACTCTCATATTTTTTTAAGATTAATTCAGCCGTGATTAAGTAACACAGTTACGATTCCGCTGCCTGCCCCTGTAAGTCTGTGAATCCCACTTTTTAAAATTCGATTTAAGTCTTCCCAGACCTCTGAGTTGAAGTGAAAAGTGCAAGCTCTAATCTCATTGACTGGCTCTGTCACTTTTATATACATGACTACCAGTCTGAGCCTGAATTTACCCATCGGCAAAATGGGACCATAACGCCTGACTTGAGTAACTCACAAGATTGTTGTGAGGACACATAAGGTAAATATGGGTGAGACACTTGGGATTTTGAGGCTGCCATCAGATTACTAGGCATTATCTGTCTTGGTATAAGTATCATTTACAAGAGATCCAAAGTTTATTTTGAACCTGTTTGAGGCATATGATAGATATGTAATAATAATGTGTCTTTGTTGTGACAGAGAGAAAATGAGTTGGTATCAGGTATCAGGGGTAGGGCATCCCCCCCCCCCCATAGTTTTCTCACGTCTGGGATAAGAGAAGGAATACCTCACCATGAAGCTCCTTTAGCTAGCTCTTCAACAAATTAAAAGTGAGACATCATTTCTTAGAAGTGTGGATTTTAAGAGGAACCCCCTTGAAACAAATGAATACGATTTCAGTGTCCTAGTACATAAAAGGATCTTTAAATAACTATTTTTGAATCCAGACCTAGTCTCAAATGCAATTCATACATTTGGTAGCTACTGTTCCCTCCCTGTAGACATTAGATACACAGTTTCTTCTTAAGTTAGTGAAGGCTGGTGAGTCTAGCCTGAAGCAATTTCAATACTTACGTGATTTTTTTTTTTAAACCAAAGAAGTTTCTTCTTCTCCATAGTGTATGTATGTATGAAAGTCCTGAGGTGATTTTTTTTTTTTTTTTAAGAACAAAAGATGAAGCTTAAGAAATAAGAGGAAGAAGATGGGGTGCCTGGGTGGCTCAGACAATAAGCGTCTGCCTTCGGCTCAGGTCATGATCCCAGGGTCCTGGGATCGAGCCACGTGCTGAGCAGGAAGCCTGCTTCTCCCTCTTCCAGTCCCCCTGCTTCTGTTCACTCTCGTACTCTGTAAAATAAATAAATAAAATCTTTGAATAAAAAAAAAAGAGAGAAGGAAGAGGAAAAAGATAATAAGGCAGATGTGACCCAGTAAGAGTTAATTTAAAAATTCCCCATGAGATAGATAGATAGATAGATATCACATCTTTATCCATCCGTTAATGGACATCTAGGCTTTTTCCATAGTTTGGCTTTTGTGGGATATTATGCAACCGCCAAAAAAATGAAATCTTGCCACCTGCAATATCATGGAGGAACTAGAGGATATTATGCTAAGCATAATACTTATTTTAGTCTCTCAGAGAAAGACAATTATCATGTGATCTCACAGATATGAAGACTTTGAGAAACAAGACAGAGGATCATAAGGAAGGGAGGGAAAATGAAATAAGATGAACCCAGAGAGGGAGACAAACCGTAAGAGTCTCTTAATCTCAGGAAACAAACTGAGGGTTGCTGGGGGGTGGGGGTGTAGGGAGAGGGTGGCTGGGTGATGGACATTGGGGAGGGCATGTGCTATGGTTTGTGCTGTGAATTGTGTAAGACTGATGAATCAGAGTCCTGTACCCCTGGGACAAATAATACATTATATGTATAACTATAATAATAATAATAATAAATTCCCCTTCTTAGAACACGACATGAAGCAGATATTTTTAAAAACTTAATGGTCACATTTCATTAAGAGTGCAACTATAGATTCCATTGTGCAACGTGAGTCTAGAGTGCAACTCCAGACTGTATGTGGATCTAAATGGCTACCAAAACTTGACCAATATATTCTCTCCAACACAGAGCCCTGCAAATAGTAGGTCTTCAATTAAGGTTTTAGAAAATTGATCACCTATATGGACATGTAGCAAAATGTTGTTATTCATAAGAAGGTAATGGTCAGCATATTAAAAGGAACCCAAGGGTTGACTTCCAGCAATTATTTTACTTCCTTGCATTCACCTCTCTTCGGGGTGAAGAGAGAGAAATCGATCAGGGAAGTGTCCTGGATACAGGTTTAATATTGTATTCACTTGGTCTTTCCTGGCAGAAGACCAATCAGATAGTCTGCCCCTTAAATGCCAGTGGTTCCCCCTCCAAGTTTTTCAAATTTCCCCCCATGTCTGTTTTTTCCTGCCACACACACCCCAAGAATGACTTTAACCATAGTTCTGGCTTCAAATACCATTTATATGTTGATGACACTCAAACCCGTATGTCCAGACATGACTTGTCTGTGGAACACCTGACTCATGTTTTCATCTCTCTCTAGAAAATACCTGCATCAGAGCACCTGGGTGACTCAGTCAGTTAAGCATCTGACTCGATTTGGGCTCAGGTTCTGATCTGAAGATCATGAGATTGAGCCCCACGTCAGGTTCTGTACTGGGTGTGAAACCCGCTTGAGATACTCTCTCCCTCTCTCTGCCTCTTTCTCTCTTTCTTTCCCTTCCCTTTCTCTTGCTCTCTCTCCCCTCTCTAAAAAAATAAAATAAAATAAAAATAAACTAATGCAGATCCTTCAACAAAAGACCCAATTCACTCTAAAATGAGTTCTGTCATTATACTGTGTTAAGTTTCATTTCTTCCCTGTACTGATCCTGCCTCATTTATGATCAGCACATTCTCTCTACTAGTCTGGTATGGTACTCTGATCTCACTCTCATTCCTAGTATTTTCATCTTAATCCTAATCAAGTTATGTAGCCAGTCTGCTAATTTCCTCCACTTAAAAAAAAAAAAAAAAGGATTCTCTTTATATCCCTATATATTCCTATATCCCTATTTTTCCCTGGACCCTTAACTGTATGATCAACTAATTTTCAGCAAAGCAGGAAAGAATATCCAATGGAAAAAAGACTGTCTCTTCAATAAATTGGTGCTGGGAAAATTAGACAGCAACATGCAGAAGAATGAAACTGGACCATTCTCTTATACCATGAACAAAGAGAAACTCAAAATGGATGAAAGACTTAAATGTGAGATGGGAATCCATCAAAATCCTAGGGTAGAACACAGGCAGTAACCTTTTCGACCTCAACTGCAGCAACTTTTTGCAAGACACGTCTCTAAAGGCAAGGGAAACAAAAGCAAAATGAACTTTTGGGACTTAATCAAGATAAAAAGCTTTTGCACAGCAAAGGAAACAGTAAACAAAACTAAAAGTCAACCTACAGAATGGGAGAAGATATCTGCAAATGACATACCAGATAAAGGGCTAGTATCCAAGATCTGTAAAGAATTTCTCAAGTTCAACACCCATAAAAACAAACAATCCAGGCAAGAAATGGCCAGAAGACATAAACAGACACTTCTCCAAAGAAGACATACAAATGGCCAAAAGATACATGAAAAAAGTGCTTCATATCACTTGTCGTCAGGGAAATACAGATCAAAACCACAAGGAGATATCACCTTACACCTGTTATAATGGCTGCAATTAACAAGACAGAAAACAACAATTGTTGCTGAAGATGTGGAGAAAAGGGAACTCTCTTACACTGTTGGTGGAAATGCAAACTGGTACAGCCACTCCAGAAAACAGTAAGGATGTTCCTCAAGAAGTTGAAAATAGAGCTACCGTATGACCCAGCAATTGCACTACTGGCTATTTACCCCAAAGAAACAGATGTAATGAAAAGAAGGGGCACCCCAAAGTTCATAGCATCAATGTCCTGAATAACCAAACTGTGGAAGGAGATGAAATGCCCTTTAACAGATGAATGGATAAAGAAGATGTGGTTCATATATACAATGAAATATTACTCAGCCATTTACATTGACATGGCGGGAACTTGAGGGTATTATGCTCAATGAAGTAAGTCAATTAGAGAAAGACAATTATCATATGGTTTCACTCATATATGGAATATCAGAAATAGTGCAGAGGATCATAGAGGAAGAAATCAGACAGAGAGAAAAACCATGAGAGACTCTTCACTCTGGGGAAAAAAAACAAAAAACAAAAAACCAAACCCTGAGGTCTGTGGAAGGAAAGGTAGGAGGATGGGGTAACTGAGTGCTGGGCATAAAGGAGGGCACATAATGTGATGAGCGCTGGGTATTAAGTGCAACTAATGAATCATTGAACACTACATCAAAAACAAATGACAAACTATATGTTGGCTACTTGAATTCAAATTTCAAAAAAAAAGAAGAAATCTATTCAAGGAATGTCGTGTATTCAGTGTGGTTCATCCTAACCCCAGCAAGAGCAATAAAGTTTCCCTAACCAGATTCAGTTCTATAACTCCACTGATAACAAAAGTCAAAGACCGAACTCAAGGAAAACCCAGTCATAGATCTATTACTTTCAAGATCTTCCCAAATTTCAGTGCAATCATCGCGACAAAAGATCTACAAACTCTCCTGTAAACTATGGGCCAGAGACCTGGAAGCAGGCTCTGCCATCCATTCTTGGCTAACACTGTGCAGAGGACACATGGAAAGTTGAATAGTTGAGAATTCTATGGGAAATGTAGAAATGGTAGATAGTCATGATGAATCTTTTACCAGCCACAAGTGACCTATTTACCATGATAGAGAAGAAATTAAGGTAATTTTCATACACTCAAGTAAGTAGAGGAGGTTAGAGTTTCAACAATGTAGCCAAGGACTGAAACAAGTCTAGATATATTCATCAAAGACTAAACTCACCAGTGATGTTTAAACATCTACTTCATTCGGGTGTTCAAACATGTACATATTGCATATTCTACCTAAAACACTAATGTAAGGGCACCTGGTCAAATCAGTCAGGTAAGCATCCTACTCTGGTCATGATCTCCTGGATCGAGAGATCAAGCCCTTCCTCTAGATCCCTGCTCCGTGGGGAATCCACTTGTAGATTCTCTCCTGCTGCCCCTCCTTCCATTCACACATGTGTGTGCTCTCTTTCTCTAAAATAAGTCAATAAGTATTTAAAAAATAAAAATAAATTAAATAAAAGCACCAGTAGAGCATAACAAAATAAAGAAGAGCAAAAACACCTGTCATGGGTATTAGTAATTTTGTTGGCAGTTGGGTTAAGCTGATTATGAATGGATTAGGTAATTTTTGCAGCCTGAATAACTCATGAAAGACCCCTGGGAAGTCTTTTTCATTGAAACAGGATGGATAATTTTTCATTAAACCAATCCTAGACATCGATATAAAGAAAGGCAAATGAAAAATGGTAGGATTTACTTAGATCAGAGCTGTCTAATAGAAACAAGATGTAAACCACAAGTGTAATTTTAATTTTTCTAGTAGCCCCATCAAATAAAAGTATAAGGAAATAGGTCAAATAATTTTAATAATACATTTAATTTACCCACTATTTCCAACATAACCATTTTAGCATGTAATAAATATCTTTTAAAAGACAAGCTATCTGACATCCTTATTTTATATAAAATCTTTAAAATCAGATATATGGTTTATACTTCTATCACATCTTACTTTTCAAAGATAACACTTGAACTATATTTAGATTTCATAAAATTTACAGTTGAAAAGGTAGATTGACCTAATCACATTGTTCTTAAAAGTTTTCCAATAACTGAATCAACCACCAAAAAAACCCATTTTCCTACAATACTTGAGTTCACATTAACAAAAAGTGGTCCAGTTCACTCTTTTGGAAGGGCTTTTGTAACTTAAATCAAAAGCACATTAATTTAAAATTATATCTGCCCAAGTTAAGTAAATCACAAGCTCTTGTGTCAAGTCAGTATTATTAACATTGAACTCAAAAAGATATAAACAGAAAAGCCGCTCTAAATTTGTCAATATCAACAAAGCATTCATCAACTTTTTTGTAGCTTCTTCCGCCAATAATGCTGTCAATTACAGTTAAAATATTCTGCATATTGATTCTTGTTAGAAGAAATGTATAAAGTCGTTATTATTGATCATGAAGGCTTTATTACTGACTTCAACATAAACTCTTGTACCTGCCTACTGAAGTCACAAAGAAACTTTCCTTTCTTTGGAGGTGCAAATTTGGCTTGCTTATACGCTGTGTATTTTTGGTGAGAAAACGTACATCTCATTGCTATTTTTGCTATTTTTGTTGAGTATTATATACACTGAGTATTCTTTACGTGGAGCTAACAGTGTAGGAAACCTTTGTAATACTCTTCTATGGTTCCACCAGTGTACATGGGCAAGAACATAAAATCATTAAATGTATTGTCTCCATTTCTTTCAGCGGTTCTACAAACTGGCAATAATCCATGACATTTGCACATCTAGATGAAATGATTTCAATAACTATGTCCCTGCCTTTTTTTTTTTTTCCATAGAATCTGTTTTTGGAAAGTCCTGCACAAATATTTTCTAGGTATTCCACAATGAAGCAAACAAATAAGGGAAACATCCGTCTCTCATTTTTAAAATTCCAGCACACTTTGTTTTTTGATCTAACGTGCCTGGAGTGCCGCCCATCATTATAAAAACTAAACTTCGTATATCTAGGTGAAATTCTTTGATAGATGTAGGATTCAAAACCATCTGCACCATCAGCTCAGTTTCATTTAAGCCCAAAATTGACATTTCTTCATAAATCTGGAAGTCTTTGAGACAAGATATATCCAAAGTATTGAAAGGGCAGTATCTCGTAACTCACACCTCATCTAAAGCTTCTAGATAGTACTTACATTTTTTTTAAAGTCATTTACTTATTTATTTGACAGAGAGAGAAATTGCGTGTGTGCAAGAGAGCACAAGCAGGGGGTGGGGCAGGCAGAGGGAGAGAAAGAAGCAGACTCCCCACCGAGCAGGAAGCCCAACATGAGGCTGATCCCAGGCATCTGGGATCATGACCTGAGCCAAAGGCAGACACCTAACCGACAGAGCCACATGCAATTTGGGATTTTTCTTTAATTTTGAATAAATTGATCTTTGATGTTGTTCAGAAGATCTTGTACTTTACAGGCAATTACTTGGTAGCTTAACTGAAGATCTTTTAGTTTGTTTAAAATATTGTTTAGTCTTACCTCATAATTTCTAAGAAAATTTTCATAACTAAAATAACAATTCTTTTACCATCTCTCCAGCTAAAAATTGAGGTTTTTTCTCTGCATGTGCAAGAATCCAAGCTGGTTTATAGCTTGCCAGTTTCACAAGCTCAAAAAGTGTTAGAAACCACTTAAAAGTTGTTTTCTGGACATTTAATTTTGCTTTCAGGCACCTAATTTCACCTAACTTCAATTTTGACTATTGAAAGGAAACTGAGCAATTCACCATGTATTTCAGAAAATGCCTCTTTACATCACCAACTTTATCCTCTTAAAAATTTTTTTGGCATAGCAGACAAACCAGCTTCTCCAACTTGCTCTGCTGCAGCCAATTGCATTTGCTGTTCTTGGTGAAAGTTGTGACATCTTCTTCTGATTTCTTTTTTCATTTCCTGTTCCAATGTTTTCTCATCTCCACTCAATTCTGTATCTGCGGCATGACTTTGCTTTGAATTTCAAAATGTGCCCATGCTTAATTTTTAACAATAATATATTTTATTGTAAGATAATTAAATAAGTAGATCCATGTGACTACCAGTTATGAGTTACAGCATTATCACTGTAATTCATGCGCTCTTCATAGAATATTCAAATAAATACGATACAACATTGCCTGGGTGAATAGGAAAAAAATCAAACTGAATCAATCCATTTACTTTGAGTAGAGTAGATCAATAGTGCGGTTCTGAGTTATGCTAGAAACAAGGCATGTGCCCCAAATGCTCACTACAGTGTAACAGCGACGGCTCATGCAAGTCAACAATTGAAGAGAAAGGGAGTCCTACCACACTGTAAAGTTGTCTTTAGCAGAAAATATTGTATACTGCTTCAGTTTTTAAAATTAAATTTAGATAGGGGAACACCTGGGTGGCTCAGTCAGTTAGGTGTCTGCCTTCAGCTCAGGTCATGATCCCGGGTCCTGCGATGGAGTCCCGGGTCAGGCTCGCTGCTCAGTGGGAAGTCTGCTTCTCCCTTTCTCCCTCTCCCCACCCCCACCCCCATGTGTGCTCTCTCTTGCTCTGTTCCTCTCTCTCTCTCAAATAAATAAAATCTCTAAAATTTTTTAAATTAAAGTTAGTTGAATTAAAATTTTAAAAATCATTTATAATTTAGTTTCTCAGTCATGGTAGTCATATTTTAGGTGTCTGATACTCATGGTGGCGAGTGGCTGCTATCTTGGGCAGTGAGGACATGGAGGAATGGAGGGACAGAAGAAGAGAGGGAAGGGCAAATGTTTGCTTTAAATACTAAGAGAATCAGGCTAACACAAACGTCTTCACTCACGTGACCATTTAGTGCAGTTCTGGTTAAAGTTTAGAATATTCCTATTCCAAACAAACACAGTTGTTCCTTTATCATCAAGTTAAAAATAACTGTCAACTGTTTTTAAATTCCCTGTAGAACAGCAGGAGCCAAGAAATCAACATGTTGATTTTTCCACAATCGCATAGAAGGTGTATATTTGAAGCCTTGATGAAAGGCCCTAGATCTTAACATGGTATCAGTCCACAATCATTTCTAAAGCCACCAATTGACCCACTTCTTCTGGAAGTCTCCCAGAAAGTCAAGGTAGAATGTCCAAAGTACAAGTCATCATCGGTCCCCTTCCCCCAAATCACCCTGTTCCTCTTCCTGAGTTCTTTATCCCCAGTGTCCTGCCCAGTGACTGATAGACTTCAGATAGCTGCCCAATGATTAAATAAAGGGATTAAATCAATTTAATTGCTTTTGTAAGCTGATGTTCTTAAGCATTTCTACAAGTTGATAAACTCAAATTTTATACAACGTTTGAAGTACATACAAAAACCAAGCTGTCACTTTAAATTTATAATGGAGGGGAAGGGAGAGACTATAAAAATAAATTCTACAGTAAGCCAAGAAATCTGATATCAACAATTGCATACCACACTATAAATGCAAGCCGATCAGCTGGAATTTTCAAATGCCATTATCTTCAGATATATTGCTACAAAATCAGATCATCACTTATTTTGTACACGTGTCGTGATTTAAAGCTTTGTTTAAGAAGAAACGAGAAGGGATCTAGGATCTCTGATTTTGAGATGATTTGTAGTGCTTGTTTAAATGTGGTTTATAGTTTTTAAAGAAAGACTTGATATTATTATTGTATGGAATTGGCAACTTGATTCCTACTGAGACCCTCCCTCTTCAATGTGGTGACTATCAGATACAAGAGAAGAAGTGGTGCCTGCGTGGCTCCATTGATTCAGCCTCTGACTCTTTGTTTCAACTCAGGTCATGATCTAAGGGTCATGGGATGGGGCCCCAGTCAAGCCCCATGTCCAGCCCCACATCGGGTTCTGCACTCAGAGCAAGTCCACTTCAGATTCTCTCTCTCTCTCTCAAATAAATAAAAATCTTTTAAAAAGAAAAGAAGAAAATAAAAAGTTGGGGAAGGGGGGTAATGAAATATGGCCCTACTCTTCATCCGCATTCAAGGTAATTAATCAATGCAGTCAGTGGAATGAGTATGGGTCAACCTCCAAAAAGGGAATCACAAGCTACATTTCTGTTTCAGCACCAGAAAAGTTTCAGCAAGCCTTCAATTGTAGTAAAGCATTAGAGTCACTCAAGGCTTTTGTGAGGATAGGACCGAGAGCTAACCTCATCTCTCTAGGAGAAAAAGGAAGCCACAAGATTTCTGATGGCTGGCTGAAGACGGACATCCCAAACATAGTACCCTTTCTCCTAGGCTCCATTTACAGCAGAGTCTGGTGTTCGTAGACTCTGCAGGGACAGAAGGAGAACTTCTCATCCAAAGTGACGAACCTGGAAGACAAAATGTAGACCTGGGAAGGGGGGAAAAAATGGAGCTTCTGAGTAATTTAGAAAGAGAGTGTTCTGAGAGGGTGAAAAAGAAGTTCTCAGAAAGAAAATGTGAGAGAATTCTATGGCTGGTAGTGCTTGGAACCTCTAAGCATTTAACGAAATAGGAAGGGGAAGGAAAACATGACGTGACCTAAATGAAACGGTTTCACTTAATGAATTTAGACAAGCCATAGTTCCTCAAAGCGTTCCATTAACCGTGTTTTGTCCCTTCGCTTATGTAAAAATATCATATTATATAAGCGCCTGTGTTTGGACATGTAGGTAATTAAAATAGAGGTTTAATGTCCATTTGGCTTTACGAAGTTATGACATTTCCTATACAAAGTCAGGGGCTTATTTCCTCCCTAATTCATTTGATAACTTACATTGATGGTCATGTGAGTTGTGTGTTTGAAGATATTATTTGTTTAGCCTAGGGGTAATGTAAATTCTGAAATTTAAAAGCTACAACTCTAACGATCTGAATAATAACACTCTCTATTTATACGTGGCCAAGTTAATGCCCTTTATAATTTTGTTTTCTCTATACTTTGGACTAGAGCATTAAGCAAAAAATCCAAGGACGAGACCTCCAGTGAACAATTTTATGTATACAATGTCTGCTACCAGCGCCCTCCGCATTTCTTCCCCCTGCGTACGGCTGAATCCATCCTGTAAAGCCAACACTGGAAAGTAGTTTTCTATTTTACATTTTCTTAATTCTAATTAAACAAATCTTAATCTTGACTTTAATGGTTGCAATTATGATACTTCATTATGTTAAATGTTAGTTGCAACATAAGAATAAATTGTATAAACAGTTTAGTTGCAATTGCATGGTGTCTAACTGTACATTACTCATTAACAAGATGTGGGTAGCAGCAATTAGAACATTTCCTCCTAATGTCCCCATTTATTGAGTCACAGCAGCAAGCCCCCTTTTCACAACACACACTGATTGACGATAGCAGCTTTTGTACTCATGGAAAACAGGCACTATAACCCGCTGTGTGTCTCCAACTCAGATCGATGAAAGTACACATTAGCTCTTAGCCTCACAGGCCGGAGTTCTTGAAGGTCAAAATAGCCATCAGCATCACTGTAGGGTATAAAAATCATTTCACAAACTGTGAACAAAAACAACACAACTTGCTTTGCAGTTTGATTATTGTTTATAGATACAGCAAGCCAGAATTAAAGCATAGCCTTGGGGCAGCATAATTATTTACAGCTGAAGACTCATATCATTATTAGCGTTCTCCTAATTGCTTGAAGTTATATCAATGTTAGTTGATTTAACACATTTTTTATAACATGCATGGAAATTGTTTCCTCTGCATATGGAGTGTCAGTTTAACTGGTAGATGGTTTCTTAATTTATCAAGGTTTTTTTTTTTTTCTTCTTCGTCTTCTAATTGTTCATTTTTCTTTGAGGGAAGATTTCCCTTTAGCCGTAACAGGGAAATAAGTTGAAGCTAAGCTTCAATTTATCTACTGTATCTTAATGCTAGCAATACTACAATGGTTTTGTTTCATTTTCATTAAAAATTGAATCCATAAAGCCGCAGCAACAACTTCAATTAGAAAATGACTCAAACTTTCCTCCGGGTGGTTTGTACTCATCCTCCCCCCGCCCCCGCCACCGGGTACCTAATCTGAAATTTGGTTCAACGCTAAGAGTAAAGCCATGTAGCTAATAGAAGCCTTTAATAACATTGAAATCATGAAGTTTTTCGCACACTGTAAAATCTCGAAATCTAGATCAAATTTTTACAATATGCAGAAGGAAAATAAAACTAACTGTGGAGCTATAATATAGATCACGCCCGCAGTGGTATTAGAAGGAGAAGAAGAAAAGAGAAACATTCAGCAATATGGTTGCGTGTGGAGTCTGGAATTCGTAGAGGTTAAAATGAAGTTCTGTCCTTTTTTTATGGTATTCTTTACCTGGATATGACCATTCTCTTTCATTGTTGTAGTATATTTTCTACCTATAGGTGGCGACACTTGTACTGTTTCTTTTTGAAGTGTCCCTTGATGGTGCCTAGGAACAAACGGACTATTACAAGCTACAGACCACAGTGCCAAAGGCTCTCAAGACTAGGAAAGATCTTAGAACCACAATGGTCAATTCCTGCCACGTCATACAGCTGAGGGAACTCAGGCCCCCAGAGATTAAACTAAATACCCAAGATCACATAACTGTTTAATGATAGAGCTGGGAAGATAAGAAAGAAACTAGATCAGAAATAATAAACTGGGACAAAGTGTAAATATAAAATAATAAATACTTAAGAGCGACACTTGCCCAATATCATATTAGAACCCTATTTCCAACAACCAGAATAGTTCCATGAAGTTATATATATTTAAGCCCAAATCCCAGCATTCTTTTTTTTCTTGCTTCACAACAAATGACCCTCCAAAATATTATGATAAAAGAGCCGAGGTCTTTTATTGGAGAAAATGTAAATGTTTATGAAAATGCTTCCCAAAGGGAAATATCAATTTAATGGCTAATGTATGTTTTTACAAAATTGATCACCACTTGCAAATATGAAACTACTTGAGAATATCTGAGAAGATTGCTAATGGAGCTTATTGTGTAAAAATATGTGAAAGCAAATACCAAAGACTTTGATTCTGGGTCATGACAGTTACCCAGAGGTCTTATGAAATTTAAGCTGTGATTGTTAACCTGCTAAAAGTTACCACATTACTTAACACTTGTGATCTTATCTCCGAGACATATGGTAGAAATATTTTCAAAGATTTCTCAGGACGATTTGGTTCTATCAAAGGGAATATTATTTAACAGTTCTCTGTATTTTATAGGCCTTTAGCAAAACTCACTGCTGCTGCCTAGAAGAAATCGAAAACTCTAAAATGGTATTTTAGATTAATTTAATTGAGATTGTCTTTGAACAAATTAGAGTCTCTGTGGCGACCCTGGTGGACTGTTCCTGCCGTCTGAAGCTGCCTGAGTCCCAACTGTCCCCTGAACATGATGCAGTGAAAATAGTTAGGTGAGAGATGGCAAATGGGTCGTAAAACGCATCACCGCTGACATGGAATGGTGGAACCATCTTCCTTTCTGAGACTTCAGCAACGGTTTTCCTTCTACGAACAGAAGTGACCCTAAACAGAGAAAATAAAGTCAGGCATGGAAAAACCCATGTCACATGAATTTTAAGAAATATACCTCACCATAAAATTTTATATATTTTTTTACCTCTTTTCTTGGTTTATTTTGTCTATGTGGGGGAAGCTCTAAAAACAATCAAAATTAATCAGATGGAGAAATAAAGAAAAGCACTAAGGCAAATTAAATAGCTTTTAAATCTGTACTCTCACTAGGAAACTGCACTAAAGTATTTTCTTCCCAAAGGTACATTCCTATTTTTCACACACTCGCAAACTGATTTTCTCTCTCTCTCTCTCTTTTTTTTTTTCCATAGCCATCCAACTTGATCTTACTTTTTCAGTTGCCAAGTTTCATTTGTACCAATGCTGAATCTCAAACTTTTACCTTTAGGTTTGGGGTAAAAATAACTGCTTTTTGTTGGCAATCGGCTTGTGTCTTTGCTTTACACCATTGATTCATATTAGGTAGTGAACACGGTTATATTTACTGTACTGTGATATAATAAAAGAGGGAGGTGTCACTTGATTTTATCACCTATGAGATTTCATTCTTCCACAAAAGGAACGATCAAGAAAAATTTCTAACTGCATTAATAGTGTGATTGTGGTCGCCGGTGAGGAACTGGGAAATCACTCCTCTGCAGGTCCCGTCTATCACAGAGAGGTCTCATTTCATAAAACACGAGGGCACTTGAGTAGGAAGAAAAGGATCGTGCCGTCCACTGCACAGAATCAAATTCCTTAAGACTCAGAAGATAAATATGTACTTTTTCAACTGTGTTGAAACAGCAGTCATCGAATCATGCTTGTGATAAATTACAGTCTGGACCTCATGTTCGCGTCAGAGTTCTACTTTCCCGGCCCCTTCTGCGTTTCGGTCCTTCTGTCCTATTCTCAGTGCGGGTTCTGGAAGGACAGCCTGCAGCCCCAGCGCAGGGGGGTTGGAGGAGGGCCAGTGCAGCAGGGTGGGAACAACGCTCAGAATCTCATAGGTTACAACATATGCTGGGCAGATAACATCTGGAGATAATGACAGGGCAGGGGTGAAGGGTAGAAAGGCCATGCCATGATGAAGGGGGGGAGGGAGCAAGGGAAGCTGTTGCAAGAATTCTGCAGCCTGCACTATTTCCCACTGAATCATTAATTTGCAGCCTCCCCGTTTAACCTGTTTGGCGCAGAGCGGTATTGTTTCTCCAACAAGTGGATATTGTTTAACTTTTCTTTCTTTCTTTCTTTTTTGACTTGCAGGGTGGAAAAAAAAAAAAAAAAGGACACTGATGGCAACTCGGATGTTTGAGCAATTTGATATGTGATGACTAACACGTCTACCACTTTTAACAGTCTTTGCTTTGCTCTCCCTAACTGGAGCTGTGTGGCACTGAAGTGAGAGAGAGCTAATACAGTAAATGGGCCCTGCTGTCAGTAGGAACCAGATTAGTCAATCCTTATAGCAAAAGTGAATTTCAGATGGCAGCTCAAGCATGACCACTCTGATCACAGCCTAGTGTTTATGTATACAGAGGAACAATGAAGAGGCCTGGCAATTACTGGAAATACATTCCTCAAGCTTTCAGGCGATGCCAAGCTTAAAATTGTGGTCAACTCATGTGGGAGAAGCAGATCAACTCGGAATTCATTGCGGCAATTGTAATTAAATCGCATATTTTCTCTCTCTCTCTCTCTCTCTGCTAAGTGTACAGCTATTTAAACCACTGTGAACATGTCAGACCATATGACTCCAATTCTCTTAGGTAGTGTCTTTTCCTTTCATTCCATGGGCTGAAACCATGAAGAAGAAACAATGTCACACAAACTGTTCTGACCCATATGGTGACTTTGTGTCAACCCATAACAGTCTTCCCAGAGATCTTATTTGTTGCTTAGGCTGTTTTTGTAAACCTGAAATTGACATAAGTAAGAAAGCAAGATTCATAGACAGACAAGGAAAAAAGTTAATGTCCTTAGTAATCACTGCAAATTAAGACACAAACAGCTACATTTTCACCTAATAACTTTAAAACATTTAATGGTTGATACATGGGTTGTTGACAGTAAAATCAAATTCAAGATTCTAAGCATTATAGGTGAGTATTGTGTTGGGGTTAGAGAGGAAAGTAATATTTAGTAACTATCTCTTATGAACCAGTCATTATGACAGCTGCTTGATATATGTGAAATCATTTAATTATCCCTCAAACCAATAAAATCTAGAAAATAATATAAAAAATTAATGGTTATGATGCCCCATGCCCATGCCATTGCGGAAAATCAGGTATGATTTTTTAATAACAATACCAAGCACTAGGATGATCTGATCGCAAATGGCCTGAATTCACATCTTACCAGTTAAGTAAACTTGGGCAAGCCACTTCACCATCCTGCACCAGATCCCTCATTGGAAAATGAAAACAATGGTTCTGTGGGCCTCATTGGGCCATTGTGAGGATGAAATTTTTTTTTTTTTTATGAAGTCTTTTTTTTTTTTTTTTTTTTTTTTTTTTTTTTTTTTTTTTTTTTTTTGACAGACAGAGATCACAAGTAGGCAGAGAGAGAGAGAAGAGGAAGCAGGCTTCCCGCTGAGCAGAGAGCCCGATGCGGGGCTCGATCCCAGAACCCTGGGATCATGACCTGAGCCAAAGGCAGAGGCTTTAACCCTCTGAGCCACCCAGGCACCCCAAGGATGAAATTTTTAAAAGCAAATAAAGAATGTAACCAGTGCCCACCATTTAACACACACCAGCTATTGTGTTTATTAATACTGTGTTTTGCATTTTGCAAGCATAGTTCACACTATATTATGTGCAACCACATCAAAATGTGTCTTTGACAGTAAATGTAGAATGAAGGAAAAGTCACATAATTAAAAATGGTCATAGTTAAAGGGTGAAATAATGATATTTTTCTCTTTTAAAAACATCTTTACATTATTATTTACATTATTATATTGTTGACAAAAGGGAAGTAAAATTATATATGCAATTCTTATTGCTAAACAATGTTTACCATATGAATTTTAGTCCCTGATAGACTAATTAAAGAGGGGAAGAAGGTAGATTTAGGAATAGCAGCCTAAGAGAACACATAACATGGTAAGCACCTAAAGCAAACTCCCTAACAATGAAAAAAAAGAACTTTAACACATTCTACCCATTAGAGATTTGACCTGGTTAACAAATCCACAGTTTAAGGAGCAAATATCCATTGGTGGATATTTCCTATTAGTCATTCACAGGTTAGTATGAATTATTTAATCTGATAGATCTACATCTGGCTGAAACCAAAGATACTCAGTTGATAATATTTATAATATTTTTGATCAAGGAATTTGTAAGAGATCCTTGGGATTGAAGGGTAGTAAGCTTGTTTTTGTTTTTGCTTTTGTTTTTAAGAGGTGAAATTTAGACAGCCAGAAGTTTTCATAAGTGCTATCCTGTTTGAATGTATCATCGCATACACATGTACCTCTTACCAACAGAAAAACAGAAATAAATAAATGCTAGTATTCTTATGTGCCCCTTTTCAACCATTATCCTCTAATCAGTAACACTTTTTGATATCATACACTCTTCATGGATTTCTCTAAAAATATTTCCTCAGTCGTGCTAAGGATCTCCTTCTTCAGGGAGTATTAATGGGGGTTACAAAGACAAACAGTAACATGGTCCCTAACCCCAGGGTTAGACATATTTAGGTGTTTCAGAAATTCTGCAGATGGATTACAGTCAAGTCTAATAGCAAATTCTAATTTTTTTTCCGGCCACATAAAATATCAATCGCTCTGTAGTATCATAAAAGTGGAGGCTAATTAATCTTTTTTCCACTTGAAATTTTTCTTTCACTTTAAATTTTTCTGAATTATCAATGGCTGATACTTCTAAATTAGTTTGCCCATTTGGAGGGAAGTAAAAGATTTTTAAAAGACCCATTGAGATTTCTGAGTGTGGGAAGTTTCCAAAAGTAATGCTCCCAAAGGAATGAACTATACCCTTGAGAAATATGAGTAGATTCTTATTAACAATGACACACCAGTGGAAATTAAAAATGGAGAGGGGCATTCAGGAACCTGGCCCAAAGGAGGATGCTTATGTTTAATCTCGAGAGTAAAAGATGAAGGTCGCCTCTCTGGACCAATGTGTTTTTTGACTTAGGCATTTCCTGTCAGTACATTTGCTTCTCAAAAGTTTCCTTTTTTTTTTTTTTTTTTTTCTCGCTGTCTCTGATATACATAGAAATTTAGCTGTCTGTGGTAATAAATATCATCTCTGTCATCCACGGCTATCAATAGTCATAGAAATTTCTGTTTTCATCTCGTGTGGTTGTGATGAGCTTTCATATTTAGCTCCAAGCACTCCTTTCTTTTAAGCTAGATTCAAATGCTGTAAGACAATAATAACCATTAACTATTACTTTAACAATATCTGAGACATAGCGATTAGCCCTCTAGCTTACTAGTGATCAAAAATTACAACATCCAAGACAATGGTTTTCATCTTCATTCAATATCCCAGCTTCACCAAATTTATACATAATGTCACCCAAGCTCCATCTTTCCAGCCACAAAACTGCAATGTTTGGGGCTCACCACTGTCTCTTATATTGAAGCCATAGATGACATGTATGATTTTTTTTTCTTAATTCTCAGCCCTTTTATACTGATTTCTTCTTTGTTGTTTCTTTATTTTGTAGCTAATTGGCACTCATCCCTCGAGGATCCGAGGATCGGCTGAATTACAACCTCCCACCGTCTCTGGGTGTCTGCTCTGGGTCTGCTTACCGCCCGGGGCGCCCCTCTAGGTGTGGAGTCCACTGCTGGCTTGGTATCAGTATATCCCACCGAGTTAACGGAACAGGATCTCGTTTCATTTGTTCTCCTATGTCTAGTATACTAACTGCTTCTCAGTCAATGTGATTTTTCATTAAGTGGCTGAATGAGTGAATGAAAAGGAAAAAAACCCATCACCCCCTCTCTTGGAGAACGTGGACTTACGAACTAGATCTCAAGCATCCTGGAACATCACTGCGGTGGCAGCTTTCAAAATAAGCTGGTTAGAGTAATTCCGGTACCCGGGGAGCATCTGCTAAGTATTTGTGGGGCAGTTTACCCAAAAACTGGATTTGGGGTAGAGACGAGTCTCATGTGGGTGCCAAGCTTCATGGGTCATGTGGTTTCACTTACATAACACACTCCCTAACCCTGCGTGCATTCTCTGTGTTTCTTATTACCTTTAAGTATTTAATCACATCTCCATCCCCTTCCGGTCTTCTCTCAAGCTGTACTTAGCACCTGGCACGGTCCACAGGCCCCACTTAGTCCTAAGGTCTCTTGTTTCCATCACTCAAACAGCTTCTGAAGTCTTATTTCCTCCATGAAGCTTCTGACTAATTGGAAAAGAGGTAGCAATTTCCCCTGAGTCGCAGCCCCCACCCCCCTCTCTCTCCGCGGGACTTTCTGCCAACCGCTGACTCCTCTGGGCCCCGACTCACCATTCTGAAGACTTGCGCTTCACACAGAGCTTTTGTCCACAAAGGTTAAATTCACAGAATACAGAGAACTTTGAACGATACCTTAAATTTTCCCGTGGACCAATAGGACCTTAAAAGTGGTTTTAAATGAAGATGAGATGCTGAACATTTGCAAATTGCAAATTCCTCCTTCGGTTCAAGTTTACCTAGAGTTCAGGGGTTCCATAATAGAAACGGTTTTGTTTTTTTTTTTTTAATTTTTTTTTTAAGATTTTGTTTATTTATTAGAGAGACAGAGATCACAAGTAGGCAGAAGGGCAGGCAGAGAGAGAGAGAAAAGGAAGCAGGCTCCCCACTGAGCAGAGAGCCCAATGCTGGGCTGGATCATGACCTGAGCTGAAGGCAGAGGCTTTAACCCACTAAGCCACCCAGGCGCCCCGATAGAAACAGCTTTTAAAAACTTTCGATGTTCTCACCTGATATTACTTAGATAAGACACAATCGATAGCTGATGCTCTTCTTAGTGACGCTGTCTAATGCTGTTAATTTTTAAGAATAAGAACATCAAGGACAATAGAGGTTGTCTTGTACTAAAATGTGAAGTTTCATTGTCTCCTGAATAGGCATTTCTTGCTCATATCTCACAAATGAGGAGACTATGACAGCTACAGATCAAAAATGTTACATTTGATTAAATGGCAGATTCCCCACGGAAAGCCCATACCCCTCCAGCTTTTAGACTTTCAACCTGGGCACATCATTTCACCTCAAAGAAGCATATCAGGAGTAAATGTGTGTGGAAGAATTCACATAGGTCATGTAATGGCCCCTTTGTATTCTTTGATTTGTGAAGTCGGAATCCCCGAGCATCAAAACAGCCATCAAGACTCTAAAGTTGTAGGGCTGTTTTGTCTGTTCGAAATACAATGGGATCCATAAAAAGACTGACAGAGTTGATTTCAATGTCTTTTCAACACCTTTCCCGAGGACACGCCTTTTTTTTTTTAACAAGATGCCATTATTCTGTACCTCTACAAATTCAAGCCACTGACATGCATTGATACGCTGTATGAATGCTCCTTTGATCCTTTGCAAAACCTTCTAGTAACCAGAAAGCAAAAGGAAGAATGAATGGAGGGAAGCCCTGAGGAGCAGTGTTTTATAAATCAGAATTTCCATGCAATTTATAGATGAGTTCACTGGATACTGTGGTAGAATACGAATGCGTCTCAACAAAAGTGCCATAACTTCTGATGTTTATAATATAAAATGTGCCACACAAATCATTTATCTAAATGGAATATATTGAAATCTCCTACGAATTCGGGCACATGGAGACACAGACTCCCTTTATTTAAGGGACTCCATGATCATACGCTACATGCCATTTTTGTAATTGTATTATAGGCCACTGGATGAGTGTAATGAAATCTATCAGTACACAGAAAATAGGTTCTATGACTTCTGGAAGAATGAAAGGCTTATACAAACAAGAATCAGTTAGTTACTAGCATTTGACATTATCTGGCTTAAAAATTAAATGTCTATCCTTCATAAATGTTTGGTCACATGGAATGGGTTTTCAGCTACAGAAACTTTGAAAAAAAATCTATCAGCTCTATTGAGAACTAATTCACATACCATACAAATCACCGTTGAAAGTGTATTACTCCGTAAATTTCAGAATCCCCAGAGTCGTGCACAGCCATGCTAACTCTCCAGTTGGCTATTTTAGAAATGTATAAAGTTGATATCAGTATAAGTAGAAATCTTCGTGAACTCATTTAAACCATGTTAAGTTTAACTGTATGTGGCAACCTTTTCACTTCTCTTTTCCCATTTGATGAAAAACATATTCTGAAGTGAGTGATAATTAGCATATCCGGTTATACTAATAATTGCTGACATTGAAAGACCATAGATTATTGGGCAAGAACTGTGTTAAGTGTTTTACAAGCGTTATCTCTATCATCAGGAAAATGCTCTGAGATAAATATTATTAGTATCCCCATTTTATAGATAAAAGAACCAAGACTTAGGGTGGTTATGATGCTTGTTCGAGGTGAGCTAGAAAGAGGGGGAAACAAAACCATTCCCGTTTATGCAATCTTACCTACCAAGCCCAGCCTTCCTGCCCCACATTCTGTTGCCTCTACTGTTACAAAGTAAGAATTTCTACAAAGTACAATGATAAGCTTGCTCATCCAGTTACCCTATAAATATCTAATACATCAGAGACAGAGAAGCCCAGTGTAGTGTTATAAGGACCAACATTTGGCTTCAGAAAATTGGTTTTACCAGTTACCAGCATTGTGACTTTCAGACAAGTTCCCAAGTCTCTCTGTGCCTCACTTTGTAAAATGGGATGTTAGTATTAAGAGTAAATCAATACAGTGCGGGACCAGCACGTTGTAGGTGCCCAATATATCATTTCTCTTTTACCTCGTTGACAAAAGCCTACTTTGTTCACAGAAGATAGGGTGATATGTCCAGATGAAATCGTATCATCTGGTTTTTCCAAAGAATGTGGTAACTTCTGGGAACCAATCGGGACCCACATATTTTTTTTTTCTACTTAAAATATGATTCCTGCTGGGGGTGCCTGGGTGGCTCAGTCAGTTAAGTGTCTGCCTTTGGCTCAGGTCATGATCTCAGGGTCTTGGAATCAAGCTCCCTCCTGAGCAGGGGGTCTGCATCTCCATCTGTCTTTGCCCCCTCTACCCCCTCCTCATGTGCTCGCTCTCTCTCTCTCTCTCTCTCTCTCACAAATAAGTAAATAATATCTTTAAGAGATAAAATAATAAAATAAAATAGGACACAAGCTATAGACACAGATTAGTCTAGCAATGTTCTAAAAACAGTTGTAATAAGTAATTTTTTTTTTTTATTCAAAAGCAGTGGTTCTCACCCTTCATAAGGTTAAGGCTCCTTGAAGGATCTGATCAAAGCTGCTCAGAGTCCTTTTCAGAAAAATTCAAATATGCACACATAGGTACATTTTTGCATATACTTTCAGGGGTTGAGCAACCCCTGAAGTTCATGCCCCCCCCCATAAAAAAATCCCTGCCTCCAAGGGTTGTGATTGAAATCCACATTCCATGTCCTGGCTAACCAGTGGGAAGATCTTGGAAAATCTTTACAGCATCTCCAAATTCAATATTCTTCCTTTCCCCTTAAAATAAAAGGATTGGAGCAAAATGATCTCTAAAATTCCTTTTAAGTCTAATTCTGCAATTCTAACTTCTGAGTTACATAACAACTTCTGTTAAGCAACCAATTTCAGTAATTTATTATTCTTCTCCGTGGGTTTCTTAATTAATATTGATCTTGCTTTAGCTAGTGCTGCCAATTCGGAAGAAAATGGAAAATTACCTTAATCTTTATAGATTTTGAATTTCTAATTTACTGCCCAATTTCATCCAAGTTTGCATAAGTGAAATTTACATATTTATGTACTCTGTCAATTATTTGGTTATTAATACAGAAATCATGACCTGAGTTGCCTATAATTAGAGTACATTGCATTCTTCCTGAAAATCCTCATGATTTTGGGGGTACTGGTCATCTAGAACCCCAAACAAACATTATTGGTCAGCCCCATACTTGATTATTAATATACTTTCTGGATCACCAAGCTTTTAATGTAGTTATTCTGATAATAATAACACTCTCCACATTTTTCTAATCCTGTGTGTCCACAAATTCCCGTCCTGTGCATCATCTCAATTACCATGACCCATTACCATTTACATTTTCTTTTTATTTTGAAATAAATGTAGATTTACACAAGAGTCACCAACATAGCACAGAGAGTCCCCATAGACCCTTCACGCAGCCCCCCCCGACTGTTACTATCTTTTGAAGAGTAGGGATTAGTCAGTCTATGGAATGTCCCCTAATCGATGTTTGATGTTTACTCATGAGTAGGCTAGGGGTATGGTTTTGGGGGAAGAATGCCACAGAGTGAATTGCCCAATTCATTACAGAATTTCACTGGGCATAGAATATTGAAGTGACTTATCATTGGTGATGTTGACCTTGATCACATGGCTAAGTTTGTATTTGTCCATTTTCTGCACACTACAGTTACAATTTTTCCCTTTCCTTAAGCTTCAATGGAAGCAAGTTATTAAGTACAGTCCATATTCAAAGGGAAAAGAATGAAGCTCTCACTCCTGGAGGAGTGTGTCTTCATTTGGTATTCGGAAGTTCTCCATAGATAGCCCCCTTTTAAAGCACATACTACTGTTTCCCTTTATTTAGATGAAGACAGGGCTCACACTGACCAAATCACACTGCTAGGACACAGTAGAGCTAGCTTGCAAAACCAACTCTTGTCATTCCAAGCCCATTCATTTTTCCATGACACCATAGCATCTCTATTTAAGTAAATGTTTGTCCTGTGTTTCAGTGGGAGTCCATCAATATGCACTTAAGTTTTGTTTTGTTTTGCTTTGTTTTGCAACTAAAATACCTTCTAGTTGATATCACTCGAGTGTGGACCAAAAAGTCCATGGGGTTTCTCAAATCTGCTTCCATGTGAATGGTATGATCTGGGAGATTCTGTTTTTGTCTGGAGCCACTCTATTTTCATTCTAAGCACCAGTCAGCCTCCTGTATCCTCAAACAGATCTTTTTCTACTATAGGACCATTCAATCAAAATAGAAACTTCATCTTTCTATGACACTAATAAAAGGCAGAACTAACAATCTGAGAGCTTGCCTCACATAAAAGAAAGATTTGTTGTCCTCGGACTCAGTTTGTAACCTACTAAAATAAATATCCATCAAAATGGACTTCCAGAACTCCACAGAGTGGTCTGGATTCTCTAAGCAATCCAGACAAATTGATGGATCAAGGTTGTTGCCTGCCCAGTGTCAGCCTCATTCTCCGCTCTGCTTTGGTTGCAGACACCAGGCTTGGGAAAGCTGTCAGCTGGTAATGATTTTCAGCCACAGCAAAGGGAGGCCAAATTGTAACAGGTGACACAAAGGGGAAAGATTCTGTATCAGATTACTAATTCCCAAGAGCTAGCCAGGTCACTGGACTTCCCACGTGTGAAGTTCAGGAATTTAGAGACATTTTAAAATTAGCATTTCTTCTGGCACAATTACTTGTCTTATCAGTCATTCAAGTAAGGTTTAATAAGCACTCCTCTGCTTGTGGTGATTCACTAAGCCCGTGGGAGAGTTAATCCAGAATGACAGGGTCTCCGCCCACTGGGCACTTACATTCTAAGACAAAGACAACAGACCCACACATAAATGGGAGACATTCCATCCAAACACGAAAGGGAGGTTTGTTTTATGTTGGCTGTGTTTGGGGGTTCTTGGCTTTTGTTGTCTACTTTCCAGGTGTGTGTGTGTGCGTGTGTGTGTGTGTGTGTGTGTGTGTGAAAGAATAAGAAGTAAATTATAAGCACTAAGATTTTAAACTA
Source organism: Mustela nigripes (assembly GCF_022355385.1). Lineage (NCBI taxonomy): Eukaryota > Metazoa > Chordata > Mammalia > Carnivora > Mustelidae > Mustela > Mustela nigripes. The sequence goes on from NC_081561.1 coordinate 10,073,341, forward strand.
GGGGAAGAAAGCAGAGTGTGCTTTCAGGTTTCAATATTAAGTTTAATAAACTCTGCCTCAGGTGTTGCTGTGCCTAACAAGACGAACACGGAGGTCTGCAAAGTAGAAGCATCAAATCTCAAAATTACTATGGACCAACCCTGTATACAGCTCTTCACAATCCCCATGTCTGTATCTTCTGCCCTCCTGTTCCCTGACCCTTTATCTGCAAATATCTTTAATATGCCTTCATGCAAGGTGGCACATTCCCTGAAGAGAGGAATCTGGGTGTGGTGTTTCTCCTGGTAAAACTTCTCTACTTGTTGATCCTTTTGCTCTCTTCCCTCAGTCTCGTCGGAGCTACTAGCATGATGTCAGAGACTTCTCTCTATAGGATTTTTTTCTCTCCACCTTAACTTTCTGATCTGTAAAATGGAGATAATACTTGTAAGTTGATCGTGAGAGTTAAAAAAAATAAATATATCTAAAAGCATTTTATAACCCGTGAAACACTCCTCACATATAAGAAAACATTAAGGGATTTTATAGTCAAGAATATACACAGTTTCTAATCAAACAGCAATCACCATTTTAGCCTCTGTTCAAGAATTATCTCAAATGTAGACCATGCATTTCATTTTCTCATGAATTAAATGACTGACTTACTGTCAGAGATTTTCAAAATCGACCACACTAAAATAAAAATTAATTATGTATTATCTGTAATAAATAAAATAAAAGGCCCTACATGAATCAGTCTGTTAAACTGGGAAACACATAGGTTTGTTTCCTCATTTTAAAAATTGTGGTGAAATATGCATAATATAAAATTTACTATTTTAACCATTTTTAAGCAGACAGCTCTGCGGTTTTAAGCACAATCATGTTGTCCTGCACCATCATCACCATCCGTCTCTAGAACTTTCTCAACCTCCCCCACCGAAACTCTGTGCCCGTTATACTCTAACTCCACATCCCTCGATTCCCCCAGCCTCTGACAGCTACCCTTCTACTTTCTATCTCTATGAATTTGGCTCCCCTAGGGATTTCATATAAGTGGAATCATACGGTATTTGTCGTGTTGTGGCTGGCCTATTTCACTTACCACATGTCCTCAAGGATCATTCATGTTGTAGCCTGTGACATGGAGGGTTTTGAGTAAGAGATTCTGAAGTGACTTCCAGTCTTGCCACTTATTATCTGTGTGGGGGGGAAAAATAGGTGACTTAAGCCAAAATAAAATTGTCAAGGAAATAATTTGATGCAATTGATGAAACCAACCAGTAAGAATACATGAATACACACACACACACACACACGTACACACACACACACACACACACACCAAGCAAGCTGACTTAGTGTAAACAATGTTTCACTCAAGAGATCTCTGGGTGGCTCAGTGGGTTAAGCCGCTGCCTTCAGCTCAGGTCATGATCCCAGGGTCCTGGGATTGAGCCCCACATTGGGCTCTCTGCTCAGCAGGGAGCCTGCTTCCTCCTCTCTCTCTCTACCTGCCTCTCTGCCTGCTTGTGATCTCTCTCTGTATCAAATAAATAAAAAATAAAATCTTAAAAAGAAAAAAAAAAGGAGTGTTTCACTTGAGATTAAATAAGCAGCTTCTTGGGGGTCACATTTGAAGAGTCCTGTCCACACCAGGACAGATGGGCTTCTTGCCTTTTGTATGGAATCCTCCAGCTCTAACCTTAAGGAACCAGACCCTCCTCTACACTTGTGATCTTCACACCTGTTCTCTTCAGCACCGGAACAAAGGGCATTAGACATTTGAAAGTAACAGAAATCTTCCTCCAACCGTTACCACTCTGGATGTTCACAGCAGGCTGCTTAGATTTTTTTTTTTTTTTTGGTATCATTTTATTTGTTTGCTGAACAAATATGCATGCATGTATACATACATGAAACAACGTCAGACTACAAGGCCAGAGATGAATGTGTGTCCGAATTCTAGCTTTTTACATGCTGCGTTAAACTTTTTATTTTTTTAACTTAAACCAGTCAGTTATAGCAAAGCTGAGCTTCAGCCTTGTCTCTACATCAGGAACTTCTTAAACACACTGATGTCCAGGGTCCAGCCCCAGAGATTCTAACTGACGGTCTAGGTGACCTCAGGACATCAGTGCTTTTAAAAGCTTCCCTAGGGATGTTAAATGCATCTGGGTTTGGGAACCACTGCCTTAAATGTACCCATGTATTTGGGTTCATTTTGCACCTTGCTCTTTGTCCTCTCCTTGTGTCTGTCAATTATCAACCAATTATAACAGGAGTGCTTTCTGCATGGCAGTTGTCCTCAAAAATATTATAGGAATCTTCTTTTCACTGGTCTTCATACTAGACCTTCTAGATGCCCGTGGCCCCTCTCCCGTCACCAGCATGGCTTTGATCCCACCAGGTCAGTCAAGAGTCATTATGTCTGCTCCTGTTTCTGTCACGTGTGTTCTACTTACGGACTGTGAGACGATCTTATTCACATATTTACTGAACTCACTGCGCATGCAAACTTTCAAAGAAAACTGAGGTGAACACTGTTCGAATGAAGACAAGTCATGAGGGAAAACTGTTGTCAGATTAGACATGGGTGAAAAAATTATAAAAAGGGAGAAAAATAACAAAAATCCAAAAAAAATAAAGGAAATCTAGACTATGTCTGTACTTAATCTGTTCCACTTTAAACAAGCATTAGCTTGGACGCCTGGGTGACTCAGTCGGTTAAGCGTCTGCCTTCAGCTCAGGTCATGATCTCTCAGGGTCATGGGATCAAGTCCCGCACCAGGCTCTCTGTTCAGTGGGCAGTCTGCTTCTCCTTCTCTCTCTCCTTGTGTGCTCACTCTCTCTCAAATAAATAAATAAAATCCTTTTTAAAAAAATAATTGAGAGGGACGCCTGGGTGGCTCAGTTGGTTAAGCAGCTGCTTTCGGCTCAGGTCATGATCCCAGCGTCCTGGGATCAAGTCCCGCATCGGGCTTCTTGCTCCGCAGGGAGCCTGCTTCTCCCTCTGACTCTGCCTGCCACTCTGTCTGCTTGTGCTCGCTCTCGCTTGCTCTCTGTCTGACAAATAAATAAATAAAATCTTAAAAAAAAATAATTGAGAAAAACAAGTTTCTAAGGAAGTTAATGGGGGGAACGCTTGGGTGTCTCAGTCGGTTAAGCAGCTGACTATGGATCTCAACTCAGGTCTTGATCTCGGGGTTGTGAGTTCGAGTCCCACACTCGGTTCCACACTGGAAGTGGAGCCTACTCAAATGAAAAAAAAAAAAAAAAAAAAAAGACGGGAAGTTAATGGGGTGGGAGGACATCACGAGGGAGAAAACTGTTTAAAATAGCAGATGAGAAATCTCTATGTAGAGTGATTTTACCCTTTTGGAGTTTTTCTTAAAGCAAAGCAGCACCCACTGTGGTTCTCCCAGTCCACAGAGCCTGCGTTTCACAGGTGTCCCTTTTGGGTGCACGTTAATTCCAAAAATAAAAGTCCTTAACTTCTCACAGAGAGCAGTTAGTGCACTCCACGGATCTGGTTCAACAAATATGAAATAATAGCCCAGTTGAAAGGAAAAAGTCAAATATTGGGTGTGTGTGACAAAGCTTCCATTCTGTGCTAATTTTAGCAGACGAAGGTATGTGGCTTTTACAGTGATTTCTTTCAGTCAGATTTTAATGCAAAGCCGGATATTTATTTGACAGAGTCAAGTCCTTAAAAAGCCCTCATTTGATGCTCTGGATTGATTTGTCATTATATCTTAAGTCATCGCTTTTGTATTAGATTTAAGAACATGTTAACATTGTATGGAAAGAAGACCTGTTTCTACAAGCAAATTCTTCGTGGAACTCCTAGCAATAGGCAAGAAAATCTTGCCCACACTCAAACACACACACACACACACATTTTAAATCCTTAAAACTTGTGGAGGCTTTACAAGAGTATGAAGCATTTTTTCCCCTCTGCCTGGAATTGCCCTGAAACATCTCATTCATTGTAACACATGTATGTATATTCATTTATGTAACATGATTTTACCCATTGTGCACTCAGAGAGGATCGACAGTCTTTAGGAAATCAGAAAATCATGAGAATATATCCCAAATAGTGTTTTGTGCCTTTCACTTCTCTAACAAAGGATCCTAAATACTAAGCTCAATGAAATGTATTAGCCTTTATTAAGGACCTACCATTTTTAGGAGGATAATACAACACAGGTTCCCAGGCACATTAATTTTAGAATAACCTTTGCACTCCCACTAAGTACAAAGCCTCCAGCCTGGGGAGGTGAAGCACAGAAAGGTGCGTCCCATGTGATCTCTAGTTTCCGGCTGGCATTTGCTTATCTGATTTCCCCAGACCATGCTTATACTCTCCGTTTCAAAGAACCACAAAGCCATGTTGCTTTCAAAGGTCCCCACATGTTGAAAAGGAGGGAGAGAGTGAAGAAGAGAGAATCCACTAATGTTGAACTCTCACAGAAGGACAGACAAGCACGTAGATGAAATCTTCCCAGCCCTCACTCTCATCTTTCCCACACCCCAGCCTCTAAGGGAGTCCCTGGATTCCTTAGGGGGCTCAGCTGCAAAAAGGAGTGTCTCCATGATAATACCTGTTCACATGTTCTGCGTTCTTTTGGTCCTGCTCAGCAGGCACGTGCTGGGGTTAACTTTGCTGATATCAAAGGCTACGGTAAAGAGAGTTAAAGTGTCCCATTTTATCCAAGGATGGGGAAATGTACGGCACACATCATCAAGCATCCCATTTGCAGTATGACACAAACATCACCAGCCATGGCTTCTTGAAGATTAAATGGAGGTCAAGAGTGTCCCTGCTACTGGCTCAACATCCACTGGCAAATCAGTGGAAGGGTTTGGAGCAGCAATCCTATCTCCCCATGCCTAGTCATTCCACTTATTTATTTTTCCAATTTTTGAAATTATCCTTTACAAACCTGCCTCAGGGGACACGTTCAGACAGCTAGAATTACAGCAAATAAAAACAGCAGTAAGAACGCACACTAATTTATTTAAAGCAGTACACCTTAAATACTTGGTGTTGGTTTGCTATGGAAGACCACGTTTTTTTCTTGCCTTCCCTGGAAGTGTGCAGTACACAACCTGAGCAACTGTATGAAGCAGCCTACTTGGCAATATTTGATATATTATCAAGACTTAACTGGAGGATCCTGTGTGAAAACCGGAACTATCAAAATGATAGTCCATGTTTCAGGCAGGAGTGTCTTTACTAGACTCTGCGGCTATCTGTTGAAGATATCCATCACTGTTTTCTGTTGGTTGAAACTTCTCGCTTAAACTTTCCGGTACTGTGGGGGAAAGGTGTCTGGTGGCAGGTAACTGCCAGGATAGTGACAATGGCTTAGTAGTTGACAAAATGGTTCTTCAGTTTTAGGCATGTTGAAATTTCTAGTTATCCAACTGATCCTTAAAAATGGATTTGGGCTTGTTTACTGAAAAATTAAAAATTTATGTATTTACCATCAAGAGTTGTCTACTGTTGGGAAAAGGTAAGCTTTATGGAAATACTTACTTGGAGAAGTGGATTATTAGTTTAGTGAATAGAAATTGTTCTATTTCGACTTCATTGCATGCCATAAACAAAAGGAATGCTTTCTTAGCTGCTTCCAATCATAATAATAAAAGAATTGAGGTTTAGAACAAATGTTTGTTTAGCTTATCATTATAAAGTAATTTTAACCTAAATAGTTTGATTTCCGTCTTCTGTATTCCCCCATATGCCTGGTGTAGCACTTTATTATAATTACTAATCGCAGAAAATTGAAGACTAAAATTACATGGGAAATGTATACACTTTTGTAACAAATCAAGGCCCAATAAAAATATCTGAAATCCCAAAAGGCCATTTGCTTTTCCAATATATTTGAAAGGAATGTCCAGCTTCAAAGATGAAAAATTTTTGTAAAACATTTCTTCAACGATCCCAAAATTCAGGCAGATAGTTGAAAAGAGCATTCAGTTCAGGCCTACACATGATGCAGAGCAAATAGATTTCTCCAACTTGATTTTCCATATTAGCTGGGCAAAATGAAGGTAAAAACTAAGGTCTACGAATAATGGACAAGAAACTTATTACCATTCTCATAGTTTTATCAGAGAGCCAAGGTTAACAGGAAAAGCGTCAAGCTAGATGTTGGTTCTACACCTGCTTCTGCCTGGCTATGACTTAACCTTTCAGAGCTCCTGGGTTGTTTTGTTTTGTTTTGTTTTGTTTTGTTTTTGGTAAACAAAAGGATTTGCACTAACTGGAGTTCTCTCAGGTTGTTCCTGGAGGGTGGAGATAGAGAAGAAGGCAATTTGTTTGCATAGGGACAGTAGGATTACTTCAAACTGTAGCCTCCTGAGATCCTAAAATTCTTACTTTCAAAAATTGTATCTTCTGGGGCGCCTGGGTGGCTCACTGGGCTAAAGCCTCTGCCTTTGGCTCAGGTCATGATCCCAGAGTCTTGGGATCAAGCCCCACATCGGGCTCTCCACTCAGCAGGGAGCCTGCTTCCCTTCCTCTCTCTGCCTGCCTCTCTGTCTACTTGTGATTTCTGTCTGTCAAATAAATAAATAAAATCTTTTTTAAAAAAATGGTATTGGGGCACCTGGGTGGCTCAGTGGGTTAAAGCCTCTGCCTTCGGCTCAGGTCATGATCCCAGGGTCCTGGGATAGAGCCCTGCATCCGGCTTTCTGCTCAGCGGGGAGTCTGCTTCCCTTCCTACTCTCTCTGCCTGCCTCTCTGCCTACTTGTGACCTCTGTCAAGTCAATAAATAAAATCTTAAAAAAAAAAAAAAGTATCTTCTCCTCTCCCCATTTGAACATCACTTCATCTACATCAACATCCCTTGGGTACTAGCACCTAAAAAAGCAGCATTTCCTGATGATGACATTTTATATCTTTTAAGCTATACAATTATATGACTCATGTTTTACCCATTAAAAATAAATAAAGGAAACAAAGGAAAATATTCATGATACAGTATCAAATAAAAGAGTCCCATTTAACACATTACTAGTGTGAGTAGAGAAAAAAATGAAATCTCAATGTTATTTATGGGTGGTTTTTAAATTTTTATTTATGCTTTCCTGTCTAATTTTCTAAGTAACATATATAATTTATAATAAATACTCAATAATTTTGATGTAGTTGCTCTTTATCATTGGATCAAATCAGAAACAAATTTGATGCACATTCATCCAGGCTTAAGTTTTGAAAGAATAAAATTGCATAAAACCTAAAACCTAAAATGATTAACAAAGGCCTTCATGAATTAATTCTTACCATTTAACACAAACACACACACACACCCCTATCCAATGTCCCACATCAACGAAGAAGTCACTGAAGCTCCTGGATATGATCTCCAGGGACTTTCTGCCTCTCTATTCTTGAAAAGTTCTTCTCACTCACCTTGCTTTGATAATGCCTGGCCATGCTTATTCTCAACCTAGGTATTATTTCCTCTAATAGCCTTTGCTGGGCACCAATCCCATCAGAGTGAATTAGATCTTCTCTCATGAATCCAAAAATTTCACCATACTTATTCCTGATGTAGCACACAGCACACGATTTCATAAAGCTCTAGGCCCCTACACTGTACACCCAGTTCCTTGAATGTAGGTATTTCATTCAGAGTTGTACCCAAAGGATATAGCAAGTGCTTGGCCCAGAGCTGGTATTCAAATAAATACTTTTAGACAGAATGAGTTAATGGAAACTCTCCAGAAGGGACTGTGTGAGTCAATTAAAACCCACCCATTCCTCACATCCTGAAACTCTTCTTCTACCTATACAGTCACTATCATTAATATTGGGATTTTGATTCTCTAAAGGAACAAACCACAGTCATCCCCTTGGAGTGGAATCTTATTTCATTGTCAGAAACAGCTTTCCTAAGAAGGGAAGAAAGATAAAGAACAACAACAAAATACAAAAATCTAGAAAGGAAGAAACTAAACACACCTCCTTGATTGATGTACTGTGTGTACCCTCATTTGCTTGTTCTTTTCTCCTGTGTTTATTCATCCTCCCAGAGCTTCAGGCAGGCGGGAACCACATCTATTTCCTTTACCAAGACCAAGTACAGTGCCTGGAGCAAATAAAATGGTCAGATAACATTTGTGATTGACAATGATTTCTTTGTCATTGATGCTACCTCAGACAATGAGAACAAAATTAGAAAGTGTCTGAGAAAAAAGCAATCAATTTTCTATATTTGATGAGTTCATACAGAAAAAAAATCAGGAATATATGTTCAGAATAATTCTAAATATCCTTCACTCTGCTCAATTAATTTCTTACAATTTAAGCTGCACTTGTTTTTTAGGCAAATAGATAATTTTAATTTTATGTTACAAAATCTAACTCCCAACTTTGGGTGGAAAGTCAAATTGGCAAATACAGCAAACTTTAAAAGTTGGAATAATCAATTCATGAGACCCAAAGTAAACTGCTGGAAGTATGTGCATATGAGTACATATGATACAAATATGATCATTTTATATCTTTATTTTCTTAGTTCATCACAGTATGGCTGACATATTTTATCAGGGCGTCTCTATTTAAAATGTGAAAGATTCCTAATTTTTTAGCATTATATAAATAGAACGAGAAAGCATAAGTGCAGATTTCAAAATGTATGTTTTCCTAAATATTATAATGCCCTAGATATTCTTTCTATATATCTGGATCACATTTCAAAAATATGACCATTTCTTAAATATTGCCTGAGATTCTCTTCCATATTCTCATGATTCTTTGGGGACTCTGGTATTTCAGCATTAACAGAAATGTGTTTTATATAATGCTAGTTCCAATCTGAAAGACAACTTATTGGATAGTTTCTGGAAAGAAAATTATTTTGGTTTCTGTTGTGACTTTTGAATCCAACTTTAAGACACCTGCAAGGCAGAAGAAAATCTTAAAGCTGGCCACAGGTGCAGAAATAACCATTTGTAGAATGCGGACCATGAGATTCTGAAGTGCAAAGCCCCAAATCCAGCCATCACGAGATAAATAGGTCCAGACCTATGAAACAGCCACAGAAATTTTGACCAGAAGCACAGCTGATGTTAAGGATTAGACTCAGGACTTAACCTTTGCTTTAACTCTTTTTTTTTCCTCCAGAAAGAAGAATATATAGTTGAGTGTGAATCTAGACTCATTCAATTCATTCAACTCTATCACTTCCAGACCCTCTGGAATTCTAATTCATATCTGATTCATGTACAACTCTTTTCTTTATTACACACACCAAAAAAAAAAAAGAAAAGAAAAGAAAAGAAAACATAATATAGACTACTTCTTTTCTTTTAGAGTCTAGGGGTCATTAAATAACAGAAAAACTTCATGTAAATAATGATTTCACCCAATATTACATAGAAACTACATGTAACTTTAAAATCAGCTGTTCTCTCACATTCATTTAAAAGCAAAAGAAGGACAATTGAGAATATGACAAAATAGGAATCACCAGGAATCTATCTACCCAAATAGTCAACAATTGTACTGGCACAGTCCAACTGATGTGACCATTTGGAGCTCTGGAGTCTATGCAAAGACCTGTAACTTCCAAGACAAGGCTTCAGTGGTAAATTGTGACTTCTTTTTTGGTCAATTAAAGCTTTTAGTACAGAGGCTGCTACCCATCCCCTGCCAGGCACGCAGCTCTGCATGTGTTCCATGCATTGCATGAAAGCGCTGGCCAAAGCAACTAGATAAGAAAAAGAAATAAAAGGCATCCAAATTGGAATGGAAGAACTAAAATTACCTCTGTTTGCAGCTGATCTTATATGCAGAAAATCCTAGATACCACACATAAAAGAGATGAAATTCAGCAAAGCAACGGTATACAAAACCAATGCAAAAAAGTGAGTGACATTTTTATACACTAACAAGCGTAAAAGGAAATTTAAAAACTATATCCATTTAGGGGTGCTTGGGTGGCTCAGTCAGTTAAGCAGCTGCCTTTGGCTCAGGTCATGATCTCAGAGTCCAGGGATCAAGTTCTGCATCAGTGAGGAGCCTGCTTCTCCCTCTTGCTCTGCTCCTCTCCCAAATCATGTTCTCTCTCTCTCTCTCCCTCTCTCTCTCATTCACTGTCTGCATCAAATAAATAAGTGAATAAATAAGTCTTTTGAAAATATCCATTAGAATAGTGTCAAAATTTTAAAAAAAATATTGGGAGAGGTGGCAAGTAGGAGAGGCTGTTTCAACTGGTCCCCTAAAGTGAGCTGATTATCTATCAGAACACTCTGAACCCATGAAATCAGCCTGAGACGTAGGATTATACACTTCCAGATCTCTACAGGGGCAGATGACGCCAGTGGTTAGATCCACTGTTTACTTATTACTTCTTGGCTTACCTTTTGGATTTGCCAGAGCACAACTTGAAGCAACCTCACTCATAAAGGAGTGTAAAAGAGTATTTTATTCTCTCATTCATATATTCTTATCTGGATAAAATAACAAAGCAGAAAAACTCCCCCCCCCCCCCAAAAAAAAGAAAAAAAAAAAAAGAACAAGAGGCAGTACCAAAGGCTAGGGACATAATCAATATGGACATTGGTAATATGTCAGATCTAGAGTTCAGAATGATGATTCTCAAGGTGCTAGCTGGGATCAAAAAAAGCATGGAAGATATTACAGAAATGCTGTCTGGAGAAATAAAAGCCCTTTCTGGAGAAATAAAAGAACTAAAATCTAACCAAGCTGAAATCAAAAAAGCTATTAATGAGTTGCAATAAAAAATGGAGGCTCTTACTGCTAGAATAAATGAGGCAGAAGAGAGAATTAGTGATATAGAAGACCAAATGATGGAAAATAAAGAAGCTGAGCAAAAAAGAGATAAACAACTACTGGACCATGACAGGAGAATTTGAGACATAAGTGATACCATAAGATGAAACAATATTAGAATAATTGGGATTTCAGAAGAAGAAAGAGGGAGGGGGCAGAAGGTATATTGGAGCAAATTATTGTAGAGAATTTCCCTAATATGGCAAGGGGAATAAGCATCAAAGTCCAGTAAGCACAGAGAATCCCACTCAAAATCAATAAGAATAGGTCCACACCCCATCATCTAATAGTAAAACTTACAAGTCTTAGTGACAAAGAGAAAACCCTGAAAGCAGCATGGGACAAGAAGTCTATAACATACAATGGTAAAAATATTAGACTGGCAGCAGCCTTATCCACGGAGACCTGGCAGGCCAGAAAGAAATGGCATGATATATTCACAGCACTAAATGAGAAAAATATGCAGCCAAGAATACTATATCCAGCTAGGCTATCATTGAAAATAGAAGGAGATATATAAAGCTTCCAGGACAAACAAAAACTAAAAGAGTTTGTAAACACCAAACTAGCACTACAGAAAATACTGAAAGGGGTCCTCTAAGCAAAGAGAGAGCCTAAAAGTAGTAGACCAGAAAGGAACAGAGACAATATACAGTAAGTCACCTTATGGGCAATACCATGGCACTAAATTCATATCTCTCAATAGTCACCCTGAATGTAAATGGGCTAAATGTCCATCAAAAGACACTCGGTATCAGAATGGATAAAAAAACAAAACCCATCAATATGCTGTCTGCAAGAAACTCATTTTACAGCCAAAGACACCTCTAGATTTAAAGTGAGGGGGTGAAAAACAATTTACCACACTAATGAAAAGCAAAAGAAAAGCTGGGGTGGCAATCCTTATATCAGATCAATTAGATTTTAAGTCAAAGACTATAATAAGAGATGAGGAAGGACACTATATCATACTCAAAGGGTCTGTCCAACAAGAAGATCTAACAACTTAAAATATCTATGCCTATAACAAAGGAGCAGTCAACTACATAAACCAATTAATAACAAAATCAAAGAAACACGTTGACAATAATAAAGTGATAGTAGGGGACTTTAACATCCCCCCCTCACTGAAATGGACAGATCATCCAAGCAAAAAATTAACAAGGAAATAAAGGCCTTAAATGACACACCGGACCAGATGGACATCACAGATATATTCAGAACATTCCATCCCAAAGCAACCGAATACACATTCTTCACTAATGCACATGGAACATTCTCCAGAATAGATCACATCCTGGGTCACAAATCAGGTCTCAGTTGGTACCAGAAGATTGGGATCATTCCCTGCACATTTTCAGACCACAATGCTCTGAAACTAGAACTCAATCACAAGAGGAAATTTGGAAAGAACCCAACACATGGGGGCTAAAGAGAATGAATGGGTCAACCAGGAAATAAAAGAAGAATTGAAAAAAAAATCTTGGAAACAAATGATAATGAAAACCTAATGATTCAAATCTGTGGGACACAGCAAAGACAGTCCTGAGAGAAAAATATATAGCAATACAAGCCTTTCTCAAGAAACAAGAAAGGTCTCAAATACACAACCTAACCCTACACCTAAAGGAGCTGGAGAAAGAACAGCAAAGAAAGCTTAAACCCAGCAGGAGAAGAGAAATAATAAAGATCAGAGCAGAAATCAATGAAATAGAAACTAAAAAAAAAAAAAAAAAAAAACAACAACAGCAACAACAACAAAAATATAGAACAAATCAATGAAACTAGGAACTGTTCTTTGAAAGAATTAATAAGATTGATAAACCCCTGGCCAGACTTACCAAAAAGAAAAGAGAAAGGACCCAAATAAACAAAATCAAGAATAAAAGAGGAGAGATCACAACCAACACCAAAGAAATACAAACAATTATAAGAACATATTATGAGCAACGATATGCCAGCAAATTTGACAATCTGGAAGAAATGGATGCATACCTAGAGATGTATAAACTACCAAAACTGAACCAGGAAGAAATAAAAAACCTGAACAAACCTATAAGCAGTAAGGAGATTGAAGCAGTCATCAAAAATCTCCCAAAAAACAAGAGCCCAGGACAAGATGGATTCCCTGGGGAATTATACCAAGCATTTAAAGAAGAATTAATTCCTATTCTCCTAAAACTGTTCCAAAAAATAGAAATGGAAGGAAAGCTTCCAAACTCATTTTATGAGGCCAGCATCACCTTGATCCCAAAACCAGACAAAGACCCCATCAAAAAGGAGAATTACAAACCAATATCCTTGATGAACACAGATGAAAAAATTCTCACCAAAATACTAGCCAATATGATCCAACAGTATATTAAAAGGATTATTCACCACGACCAAGTGGGATTTATTCCAGGGTTGCAAGGTTATTTCAACATCCACAAATCAATCAATGTGATACAATACATTAATAAAAGAAAGAACAAGAACCATTTGATACTCTCAATAGATGCTGAAAAAGCATTTGACAAAGTACAGCATTCTTTCTTGATCAAAACTCTTCAAAGTGTAAGGATAGAGGGTACATACCTCAATATCATCAAGTCCATCTATGAAAGACCCACCACGAATATCATTCTCAATGGAGAAAAACTGAGAGCTTTTCTACTAAGGTCAGGAACACGGCAGGGATGTCTATTATCACCACTGCTATTCAACATAGTACTAGAAGTCCTAGCCTCAGCAATCAGACAACAAAAAGAAATTAAAGGCATCCAGATCAGCAAAGAAGAAGTCAAACTATCACTCTTGGCAGATGATTGGACACTTTATGTGGAAAACCCAAAAGACTCCGCTCCAAATCTGCTAGAACTCATACAGGAATTCAGTAAAGTGTCGGGATATAAAATCAATGTGCAGAAATCAGTTGCATTTCTATACACCAACAACAAGACAGTAGAAAGAGAAACTAAGGAGTCAATCCCATTTACAATTGCACCCAAAACCATAAGATACCTAGGAATAAACCTAAACAAAGAGGCAAAGAACCGGTACTCAGAAACTATAAAGTACTCATGAGAGAAATTGAGGAAGACACAAAGAAGTGGAAAATGTTCCATGCTCATGGATTAGAAGAACAAATATTGTAAAAATGTCTATGCTACCTAAAGCAATCTACATGTTAAATGCAATTCCTATCAAAATCCCATCCATTTTTTTCAAAGAAATGGAGCAAATAATCCTAAAATTTATATGGAATCAGAAGAGACCTCGAATAGCCAAAGGAATGTTGAAAAAGAAAGCCAAAGTTGGTGGCATCACAATTCCAGACTTCAAGCTCCATTACAAAGCTGTCATCATCAAGACAGTATAGTACTGCACAAAAACAGACACATAGATCAATGCAACAGAATAGAGAGCCCAGAAATAGACTCTCAACTCTTTGGTCAACTAGTCTTCAATAAAGCAGGAAAGAATGTCTGTCCAATAGAAAAAAGACAGTCTCTTCAACAAATAGTGTTGGGATAATTGACAACTGGACCACTTCCTTACACCACACACAAAAATAGATTCAAAATGGATGAAAGACCTTAATGTGAGAAAGGAATCCATCAAAATCCTTGAGGAGAACATAGACAGCAACCTCTTCGACCCTCAGCCACAGCAACTTCTTCCTAGAAATATCGCCAAAGGCAAGGGAAGCAAGGGCAAAATGAACTATTGAGACTTCACCAAGATCAAAAGCTTTTGCACAGCAAAGGAAACACTCAACAAAATCAAAAGACAACTGACAGAATGAGAGAAGATATTTGCAAATGACATATCAGATAAAGCGCTAGTATCCAAAATCTATAAAGAACTTACCTCAAATAAAATCTTAAAAAAAAAAAAATCGGTGCTTGGGTGGCTCAGTGGGTTAAGCCGCTGCCTTCGGCTCGGGTCATGATCTCAGGGTCCTGGGATCGAGTCCCACATCGGGCGCTCTGCTCGGCGGGGAGCCTGCTTCCCTCTCTCTCTCTCTCTCTCTGCCAGCCTCTCTACCTACCTGTGATCTCTCTCTGTCAAATAAATAAATAAAATCTTTAAAAAAAAAAAAAAAGATACAAATGTAATGATCTGAAGGGGCACATGCACCCAAATGTTTACAGCAGCAATGTCCACAATAGCCAAACTATGGAAAGAACCTAGATGTCCATCAACAGATGAATGGATAAAGAAAAAGTGGTATGTATTTACAATGGAAACTATGCACCCATCAAAAGAAATGAAATCTTGCCATTTACAACATCTTGGATGGAACTAGAGGGTATATGCTGAGTGAAATAAGTCAATCAGAGAAAGACAATGATCATATGATCTCCCTGATATGAGGAATTTGAGGCAAAGTGGGAGGTTTGGGGGGGCAGGGAAGGAAAAAATGAAAAAAGATGGGATTGGGAGAGAGACAAACCATAAGTGACTCTTAATCTCACAAAGCAAACTGAGGGTTGCTGGGGGGAGGGAGGTAGGGAGAGGGTGGTTGGGTTATAGACATGGGGAAGGTATGTGCTACGGTGAATGCTGTGAAGTGTGTAAACCTGGTGATTTACAGACCTGTACCCCTGGGGCTAATAATACATTATGTGTTAATAAAAAAATTTTTTAAATTATAAATAATAATAATAATAATAAAGTATTTAAGACTTAACCAAGGAAGTGAAAAATTTGTGCAATAAAACTACAAAACAGTACTGAAAGGAATGAAAGAAAACTTAAGTAAATGGAAATATATTTTCTAATCATGGACTAGCAGGCAATAGTATTAAGATGTCAGTACAACCCAAACAATCTGAAAATTCAATGCCCTCTCTATCAAAATCCTAATTTTTTTTTGTAGAAATTGAAAAATCTATCTTAAATTCATACGGAATCTCAAGAGATACCAAGTAGCCAAAACAATCTTGTGTGAAAAAAAATTGGAGGATTCACATTTCCTCGTTTCAAAACTAACTACAAAGTTATAGTAATCAAAACAGTGTGGTACTGGCATAAACCAAGAATAGGGGTCCCAGAAATAAATTCTCACATATATGGTCAAAAATTTTAACTGGGAGCCAAGACCATTCAATGAGAGAAAGACAGTCTTTTCCACAAATGATGCTGGGAAAACTGGATATCCACATGGAAAAGAATGGAGTTGGATGTTTATTTTATTCCACTTACAAAAATTAACTCAAAACAGATCAAAGATCAAAATGTAAGAGCTAAACATACAGTATCTTGAAGAAAACTCAGGTTACAACATTGGATTTGGCAATA
The DNA here is from genome assembly GCF_022355385.1 of Mustela nigripes. Classification (NCBI taxonomy): domain Eukaryota; kingdom Metazoa; phylum Chordata; class Mammalia; order Carnivora; family Mustelidae; genus Mustela; species Mustela nigripes. The sequence goes on from NC_081561.1 coordinate 10,089,423, forward strand.
ATATCTCAAATATTACAATCAGAAGCCATTGATGGATGAAAGAATAAACAAAATGTGGTATAAACATACAATGAAATATTATCTAGCCTTTTAAAAGAAGGAAATTCTGAAACATGATACAACATGAATGAACTATAAGACATTATGTTAAGTGCAAAAAGCCATTCATAAAATGACAAATACTGTGTGATTCCACTTATAAGAGGTACCCAGAGTAGTCAAATTCACTGAGACAGAAGACCAGGAAATGGGGGAAGTAGGAATGAGGAGCTGTTATAAAGCTCCATTTTTGCAAAATGAAGTTCTGTGGATGGTTGGTGATGATGGTGCACAATATGAAGGTACTTAACATCACCGAACTGCACATTTTTAAGTGATAAAAATGGTAAATTTTATGTTACATATACTCTATGACAATTTTTAAAAAAATTTTAAACAAACAAAAAAAGGTGAATGGAAACAAACATCATCTCAAAGAAAACTCTTCCATTTTTTAAAACTTTCCATCGGATCAATTACCCAACCCAAGGACTTTGTAAATTGGAAAACACCTTACAGATGGAGACTTTTGTTGGTGGCAATGGTGATAATGGTGGTGGTGGTGGTGGTGGTATTACCATCATTAGTGTTATTAATATTATCATTAATCTAGGTAATCATGCAATTGCAGAGTTGTGGAATTTGAGAAAGGCTGGATAGATCTGTATTTGAACCCCGATCTGTGCATTTGTGAAATGTTTGGCTAGAACCCTATACTTCTGTTTTTTGAGTATCAATGTCCTCTCTTAAGAAACTATTAATACAATACCTCTCTTACAAGGATTAGATTAGAAGGGATTAGATGGGTAAGGATTAGAAACAGTGTCAGTGAAGTGCCTAGCATAATGCCCAAACATTGACACATTTCAATAAATTATAATTAGAAATTTTAAAAAATTATTTTGCTATTATTAGTATAAGTAAATAAATGATTGCAAATAGAAAATAATATAATGCACATTAACACATGGCCTGGTATCTAGCCCGCATGTAATAAAGCCCTTTGCATCACTTCACCATACCCCTTCCATCCCCGCCATGAGGCTAAGATGTCCCTTTTCCTTCTCCTTTTGTCCTTCTGTCTTTTCACTGCCTTTCCTTCCAATTTAGGAGCAACTGCAACTTGGAATCTTCAGCAAGCTGTCTCTAAGGCAAGTTTATCGTTTCTCTTTTTTTTCAGAGAAACTTGTTTTCCACTTTAGCAGAATGTATTTTGTCTAGAATAAATAAGCCAAAATATAAAGTTCAAAATATTCATTTTCAATGCATTATGGCTTAATTCTCTTCAAATATTTGAGAATCCATGAAAAAGAAAATTTAAGTTCTCTCGTGGTTTTCAGTCAGGAAATATGGGTTTTCTGTAATTTGTCTTAAATAATCAATATTTGTCAACATTTCTGTTCTCTCCAGAGGGTAGTAATTAGAACTGAGTAGTAAATTATCATTAATGTACATAAATGTAAGTGTCATATGTATCTTGTAAAACAAACATCTGGTGAAATTCCTGAGTGAATCTATACATTATAAAATGGAAAGCATTTTTCAATGTTTCCTAAAAGCCTAAATAACTTTTATTTCCTTCCTAAAATTGGGGGCTTTCTAAATAACATTATTTTTAGTTTATAATCTTCATATTTTTCCATGGCTCCACATTTTCCCATCCTTCCTTCCCTCCATATGTCTGAAACACAGTCATTTAAAACAGCAAGCTTATGTTAATTACCAGAGACAAGTGTTAATGGATTTTAATTTTGCTTTATTAGAATTTATGCAAATTTCACTGTGTTGAGATTCCAAATAAAATCCTTACAGTCACAGCTTTATTTTTTTCTTTTGTTGTTAACTTTACTTTGTAGAAGGGATGGAGGAAAGTTTTAATTAGTATTTGGTGACAGGAACTGTTGATAGCAATAGAGAAAGAGGTGTCACAAAATTATCTTAAAACTGTGAGTTTCGGGGTGCCTGGGTGGCTTAGTGGGTTGAGCCTCTGCCTTCAGCTCAGGTCATGACCTCAGGGTCCTGGGATTGAGCCCCACATCGGGCTCTCTGCTCCGTGGGGAGCCTGCTTCCCCCTCTCTCTCTGCCTGCTCTCTGCCTACTTGTGTTCTCTATCAAATAAATCAATAAATAAAATCTTAAAAAAAAAGGTATGAGTTTCATAATTTGTTAATTAGCATTGATGTCTTTCCTCAAAAGAGTCAAATATTCAGCTATACTTGATAAGCTTACTCATTTCTAATTTTTTTTAATTTTTTATTTTTTATAAGCATATAATATATTTTTATCCCCAGGGGTACAGGTCTGTGAATCGCCAGGTTTACACACTTCATAGCACTCACCATAGCACATACCCTCCCCAATGTCCATAATCCCACCCGCCCTCTCCCAACCCCCCTCCCCCCAGCAACCCTCAGTTTGTTTTGTGAGATTAAGAGTCACTTATGGTTTGTCTCCCTCCCAATCCCATCTTGTTTCATTTATTCTTCTCCTACCCCCCCCATGTTGCATCACCACTTCCTCATATCAGGGAGATCATATGATAGTTGTCTTTCTCCGTTTGACTTATTTTACTAAGCATGATACCCTCTAGTTCCATCCATGTCGTTACAAATGGCAAGATTTCATTTCTTTTGATGGCTGCATAGTATCTTCATGACCGTTTATTTGTTTTTTTTTTTTCCTTGATCAAAGTGTGTGCATTGTTTTACACTCAATAACATTCTTTTTATTTTGTCCAGTGGATCCCATGCCACAGATTTATTAGAAAGTCATTTGGGTACTTCATAAATGCTCTGCAAAATGAAGAATGGAAGAATTTTAGATATATTCCTGGCTCTAAAATTATCATTTTCAAATTATCCAGGAGATATAAACATAAGGTTGAGCTTTCTAATATTCAAAATCATTCAAAAATACTTTCCATTTGCATAGATTTTTCCATACTGCTTTCACAGAAACCCTAAATTTTAAGTTCTCGTAATAACCCCATAATAAAGTAAGACCTCTTATCTCCACTTTCCACATTAGGAAACAGAAGAACTAGCTAGCGCTCAGACTCCTACACCTAGTAGGCTTGGATTGGAAGAGTCTGACGTGACCAAAAACAGTATTCTTTCTTTTCCACCATGGGTGCCTTCAATAATCAAGCTCAATATTGAGATAAACAGGAGCTTGTATAGAAGTAATTTCTCAAGTACCTGTATGTGGTGGTTTCAAAAATATTTCCATAAATTCTTAAATATTTCTCCCTTCAAAAGGTGGGGTTTAATTCTCTCCTGAAGAGAGGGTGGATTTCGTAGGTCATCTCTAACAAAAAAGACACACAGAGATGAAAGCCCATCACTTCTGAAATTAGATTATAAAAAGACTACAGCTTCTGTCTTGGGGGCTCTTGCTCTGATCACTCACTCTGGAAGAAACTAACTGCTTTTTCCTGAAGACACTAAGGCAATCTTATGGAGAGACTCTTGTGAGGAACTACTGCCGAGAGCCACATGAGTGGGTCTCCTCAGAAGATGGAGTCAAAGCGTCACATGGTACAGCCTCAGCCGACATCCTGCTTGTACCTCATGAGAGACTCTGAGTCAGAAGCACCCAACTATGCTACTCCTGAATTCCTGGCCCTCTGAATCTATGAGATAATGCTTGTTGCAAACCACTGAGTTTTGAGGTAATTAATTGCATAGCAATAGATAACTAATACCATGTGCTTGTCAGAACATTTGATTCTTAGAAATAAGGCAAATAAATTAAGGAGGAGGAGACGTTGGTGCCCAGGGTCCCATAATTAGGGCCTTGGATAGTACAAAGAAAACTAGAACATTTTTCAAGCTCAGAAGGCAAAGAGAATACCAGATGGTGGCTTCCTGGGGCTCCCATGACTAGTGGTACTTGTGGTTAAGAGCTGTGCCCTGGAATCAGAACTTTCTGGGTTAAAAGTTCAACTCTGGTGTTTGCTATGTAACCTCTACAGATCGTTTTGCATTTTTATGCCTCAGTCTCCTCACATGTAAAATGTAAATATTGAAGAATTCCACAACACTCTTGTGAGGATTAAAAGTGATACCATACAAAAAGTACTTAACCCAGTTCCTCATGCACACCAAAGGCTTGACAATTGCCAGAGACCACAATTAGCAGGAATAGCAACAGAATTGTAGGAGAGCATCGGCAGAGTAGAATTGGGCTTTGTGAGAACAACACTTGGGGCCCTGTTAGGTCCTGGAACCCCCTGATGTTAAAGTTACAGGACTCAGAGGAGCCTGAAGACTTACAGGAGGACCTGAGACTCCACAGGCCCTAGGACACATAGGACCTGGAGATTTCGTAATTCAGATAACCTGGTGGCCAGGGAAGTCACTCGGTAAAGTCTATAGAGTTGGTCATCTACAAAGCATGAGTTCAGAGTTCAATAGTGATTCCCGTGATATCCTGAGAAGGATGCAAACGAGGATTGTGTGGGGTTTGGGCAGGATCATGTGAGATCGCTAGGAGGTAAGAAACAGGGATATGTTGGGTTCATGACCGAGTACAAGAGCTGCTTGAAGAGCAGTTGCACTGTTGCTACCATTTGGGAATGGTGGCTTAGTTCTTGGGACAAAGTCCCTAGGACACAGAAAAATAAAGCCTATAATTCAACATTCCAGAATGGGTTTCCCAAGGTCGGGACATGATATGTTCTTTCACCTTGCCCTTGTTGTCTGTCTCAGACTTTCACCATTCGTGCCCCCATTAAGTACTCCCTTCCTCCTCAGACCCCTCTCTAAAATGCCCTCTCTAAATGGACAGTGCACGATCTTAAAAAGTAGGATTTGGAAATGGCAACAGTGACCACCATTATAATTAATGCCAGACGTCTTCAAAGACCCTCTTTCACCTACAAGTGAAACTAATTACTAGTCTTTTTCGCTGGAAGTCCCTGGTTGTGTTATGCAGGAGCAGTAACAGCTGGGTCATCCCTTGCAGTTTATTCTCCAAAGGCTTTGCAATAAATCTGTTTTGAATTCTATAGCCCACCCTTCCCCCCAGTACCTAAAAGAAATATTCAGGAAATAGAACCTAGTAAAATGATTTATAGCAGCCCACAGTCTGGTGAGGAACATGCTGGTATTGAGGCAATGAATTCCAGCCCCTTCTTGGCCATGCCCAGGTGTAAACAGAGTTAAAAGAACCAGGTATGAACCATGGCACTCCATCAAAACTCTTAAGGCAAAGAATTGGAAAGAGAATGAATAGTGCTAACCTTTAAAATTTTTATTTATGGAACACCTAAGGAAATGAAAAAATTTAAAGGAATTTTTGGGCTGGAAGAGACCTTTGAGACCATGTTCATTTGACATCATTGTGCTATCCCTCCCCTTGCCACCCACAACCCTTGACACCCTTGATTCCAAACAGCAGTAATAATGGAGGCTCTGAGGTCTTCCTAGGTCTCTCCATGCCGGACAGACCAGAGGCCAGTCCTTTTGACTACTCATTGAATTCTCCTTCAACTACATGAAATTTTACAAAATTGGGATGGATGAATCAAGCAAGCTAAAGCAGAATCCTTCTTTCTAAGACACAGCTTACAGATCCTGCTACATCTCTGGCCCTTCAGTTCTCAGAATCAAGAGAAGGACCATCAATGCCACTCATACCTTAAAATTGACTTTGTCATATGCCTGAAGGATTTGTTTGATGTGAAAATTTGTAAAGACAAAATAAATAAATAAATAAATGTACCCTGAGAAAAGCTATAGCCACAACTGGGACCATCTGCAGGTCTCCCTAGAAAGTGAATACAAATTATAAAGACTCTTTCTTGACAGGCAGTGTGTGACTGTGATCCTAACTAGTTTTCTTCCATCCAAATCAAGGTTTGGGTGAAGCCCTTCAAAAGGAGTGTCAGGGAAATATCTCTGATTGGTTCTAATTCCTCCTCTTCCTTCATCAATTTCCTCTTTGTCTTCCAACTCACTTCTTTTTTTTTTTTTTTAGATTTTATTTATTTATTTGACAGAGACACAGCGAAAGAGGGAACACAATAAGGGGGAGTGGGAGAGGGAGAAACAGGCTTCCCGCCAAGCAGGAAGCCGGATATGGGGATAGATCACAGGATCATGACCTGAGCCGAAGGCGGAGGTTTAACCCACTGAGCCACCCAGGCACCCCTTCCAACTCACTTCTCTTTCAAAACTATCTTTGAGCATATCTGAAATCTCCCTTGTATCAGAACTAATGACTATTCCCAAATAAGTGTCTTAGGTTGCAATCATTCACACTTTTACTTTTAACCTACACAGACCTAGGTAGTGACTTAAAATTTTATCTCTAACCTTAGTCCCTTACTACATAATGAATGCAATTGCTTGTGAATGTTCCTTCCCTATAATGTCTTCTGTGTGGCTTGCACTAAGACAGGTTTTTATAAACTTCCCTTTATAAACAAGAGAAAAAATATATATATCTGAGTTGGGTATGCCCACTCAAGTCATTCTCTCTCCCTCAGAACATGTTTTTGCTTGTTTGAGCCATTTTTTTCACTGTTAAAAGTCCATGTACAGGGACTCCTGGGTGACTCAGTTGGTTAAGCATCTGCTTTTTGGTTTTGGCTATGGTCATGATCTCAGGGTCCTGGAATCGAGCCCCACACCAGGCTCCCTGCTCAGCACAGAGTCTTCTTGAGTATTCTCTCCCTCTTCCTCTGCACGTTCCCCCTCTCAAATAAATAAATAAATGTTTAAAAAAAAAAAAAAAACAACCCTACTTGCAGCCTGCAATCAAGCAGTATTAGCTTTCTTGTTGGCATCATTGCCTGACTATTGAATCCTTGCTTTATTCTCCGTATTTATTCATGAAAGTGTGTCAAAGATTGGCTTCAAACACCATGCTCCTAAAATCCTTCAGACACCCCAGAGCAAAAATAGAACAGACGGAGATGAAGCAAAACAAGGAACAAGCAGAAGTGAAAAGAGAAGAAAAATGAGAACCTACATAAAGATGGGGTTCCTTCCTGACTTGGTGGATAACCATCTCTGCCCGTCTGCTGGAGCAAAGGCCATGGTCAACAGGATAAAGAATAAGAGATAGACCAAATAAGTGCTGGGTGTAAGAAAAAGGCAAATTGTTTATTGGAAAGGTGTCAGCATCTACTTTTAAACAGACCAGGAATTTCATAGGAATAGGACTTATCACTAAGATTATGCTACCTTTCATCCTGTTTTTTTAGCGCTTTCTACAACAGTGGTTCTAAATTTTAAGCATATATAAGAATCACCTGGGGAGCTGGCTCAGTATTAGATTTCAAAGTCTCCCTCAGAGATGCTGATCAGCCAAGTCTTCAGTGAGGCTCTGGAATCTAGATTTTTTAGGTAATGATTCTGATCCAGGCAATCTTATGACTATAGCTTTAAAGGTATGTTCTATAGTAAAACTACCAATTATTAGAAAGGAAGAAAGGAAATGAGAAGGGGAGTATGAAATAATAGAAAAAGTATATACTTGTCTCTGCCCCCTGTTCCTCTGTTCCTGGCACAGAGTTCCTAACATCATTGTAATTTCCTAGGTGATAAGAACACTAGGAATAGCTTTTGTTTTTATATTTGGTCTTTGACCCCATCCCTGACACAGGGCTTCTAAATCCCTTGGAATTCCCTAGGTGATGGGAATGTCTTTTGTTCTAGTGAGGCAACTTTTGCTGGGGTCCTGGTCCGATGGGAAACCAGTCACTAGAAAGATCAAGTCATGATTAGATTTCCACCCTTCCCCTCATCCTCCAGAAGGAGAGAGGGACTGGAGATTGAGTTAATGATCCATAATGCTTCCATGATCAGGCTCCATAAAAATCCCAAAAGTATGGAGTTCAGAGAGCTTTGGGGTTGGTGAACAAGTGGAGGTACTTAGAGAATGCCTGGAGAACATAAGGAACCTCTGAGTCCCTTTCCTCAGTCCTTGTCCTTTGTGTCTCCATATTTAGCTGTTCTTCTATATTGTTATTATGCCCTTTCTAATGAACCAGTACACATGTTTCTCTGAGTTCTGTGAGAAATGCTGGCAAATTATTGAACCCAAAGAGCGATTCCTGAGAACCCCAATTTATGGCCAGTTAGAAATCCAGGTCATGACCTGGGGCTGGGGATGAACCTCTGGAGTGGGGACAGTCTTGTGGAACCAAGCCCTTAACCACCTGCGGGATTTGACACTGTCTCCAAGCAGATAGTGGTAGAACTGAATGAGATTATATGACACCCAGCTGACATCACAGAGAACTGCTGGACATGTGGAGAACCCATGCATCTGGAATCAAAACTGTTGGAAGAGTAAAGAGAAACACACGGGAGGAGTCTGTTCTTCCTAGACATGGACCGAGAGAGATGAAAGTAAAAGTTACTTATTAAAAGACGTTTTCTTGGGTGCCTGGGTGGCTCAGTGGGTTGAGCCGCTGCCTTCGGCTCAGGTCATGGTCTCAGGGTCCTGGGATCGAGTCCCACATCGGGCTCTCTGCTCGGCAGGGAGTCTGCTTCCTCCTCTCTCTCTCTGCCTGCCTCTCTGCCTACTTGTGATTTCTCTGTCAAATAAATAAATTAAATCTTTAAAAAAAAAAAAAAAGACGCTTTCTTCTTTTTTTTTCAAATCTGAAATTCCTAAAAATATATGTAAAAACCCAAAATGTAATAAAAGCTCAGGTAAACAGAAACTGAGCTCTTGTATACATTAATAATCTATTTTAAAACAATCTGGGTAGATTGTTTAACTTTAAAAAAAAAAATGAATGAGTAAGATCCAGTAGTCCATTTTTATGAAGGATTGCTTTCCTGTGCTGTGCACAATTTTATTTTTCAAAGAGAGTAAATGTGTTTTCCCGAAAAACAAAAGCAAGCGCCACACCATCAACTACTTCTTTTTACCCTTTTCATGAAACAATTCCCAGCCAAATACATTTAGCACATTCGGGCTTTGATCTCCAATTTCAACTAACCAGTAGGGTAATAGTTACATTTGAGGTCATGGTGAGGTCTTGACCTCCCTTATAGCTTTTTTCTTCAAAAACTTCCATTCTCATCATCAGCTTTCAAATAGTCCACTAGTTACCCAAGTTTTAATACCTAACATCAGAGCAAATAAATGTGAGCCTGAGTGAGTGCCAGCAGCAGTCACTAAAATATGATTTTCCCACTTGGTTTCTTATTAGACTGTGGGTACTGTAAAGGTGGCTAAATTCTTGAGCGGCAAGGATGACACATACATTTTCACAGCATTAAGCCTTTCCATGCATGTTTTATATGTGTACACAAGTAAATTAGGCATTTGACATTGTATTGTAATGTCTTTATTTCTTTAAAAGTTTCATTATTCCTCTTCTAGAAAGAGCAGATCATCGATTTATTCTGAAGGAAAAACTAACTTCCCAATCAAAGCCCACAATATCATATTGGAAGATGGAATTATAAATGGGAACACTGGGAAAAAACAAAAAAAACCCTCATTCAAAAATGGTTTCTACATTCAAACGCTTAAAAAAAAAACAAAAAAAAAACTTGGTTGAGAATTGGCACATGCAAATTTTGCTGCCTGACTTCCCCATGACTGATTACAGCTGGTGGAGAGTTCATAAAAGAGCAAAGCTAACTGTCAAAGCCCATTAGCAGCTGCAAAGGGGGAGACAAAAGAATAATACCACCATTATTATTTATAGTTGTTCATTGGTGTGAGTTGATTCCTACTTTTTCCTACCTGAGCAGGGGAGAGGACTTGTCATCTCTAAACATTGCATTTATATCCCAATACTGTCTTTTTGTCCATCTTTGCATCTGGTAGAGCTTTAAGATGCTTATCTCTAACAAAAGTGAGCAAAAAAGATGCCAAAATAAAAAAAAATAAAATTGAAGTTGTTAATTGTCTATAGCATTCTATGACTAAATATATCTCAATTAAATAAATGAATAGAAAACATAGTTTTTGGAATCAGACTTGTGTTTGTGTATGTTTGGGTAATATTGAACTGTATGACATTGAGGGAATATAATGATGAGTAAAAAATATAAGGCCCTCACCTTCACAGAACTTACAATCAAGTAGGCAAGGCAGATATTAATCTAAACGTCTATTTATCGCATGTGGTGAGCTGAAAATAATATATGAAAATACAATACACCGAAGCTAGTTTAGAGAGTCAGGGAAGACTTAGCTAAAGAAGTGATTCTGAGTTGCACTTGAAACGGGGAGTAGGAGTTAACCAACTCCTCATTGGTTAATGAAGAAACTTAAATTAAGAGAGTCTGAGAGGGGAAACGAGGACATTACAGGTGGGGCCAAAATATCTGTGATGGCCAAAGCCAGTAGGATCTTGATGTGTCCAAGAGGAAGTTCATGAGGCTGGACACACAAAGCTGAGGGGAAATGACACGACGCAAGTCCAAGGTAGGCCAGAGGGACCCACAGGGAGTGCCCCTGAAAGGTTTTAGGTCAGTGTGGGTGCATGAGTGCCGCTGCAGACCCTCTCACATTGTATTTGGAAGCTTTGGAAAAAGGGTAGGACATGATCATAGTTGCTCTTCAATTCAATCATAGTGTGGTTGGGACAGGGAAAAGAAATTGACATGAGGATCAGAGTACATGTGTGGCTTGGGTGGGAAGCTAATGGCTTGGTCCCTATGAGACGCAATGGAAAATTGCCCTGAAATGATCAGGAATGAAACTGGCTCAGATCTGGGTGAATGGCCCCCAGGGACAGTAGACAAGGACCAGGTTTTTAGGGAGAAAAAACAGGTTACATCCTTGATTTTGAACCTGTTGAGTTTGAGTTGCTTTTGAGATAACCATGTAGAGATAAGAAGAGATAGCTGACTAATATAGATTAAGAGCCCTAGGGGCAGACCCAGACTAAAGTTCTTTGAGTGGTGAGATGAGTTCAAAGAATATAGAAGATTTTAATATACAGAGACTGAGGGACATTCCAGAAAGAAATGTGTAATCATACTAAAGGGGGAACATACAGAGTCTGCTCTTTCATTAGCCACTAATGTAAAATATTTTTTATAACATAATTTAATCAAGACTTTAAAAAAATTAGGCACTAAAAGCCATCAATCCATTATTCTCTTTTCGTAGTCCAATGGAATGTTAATTTTAGAGTAGACTTACATAATAGATGGAGTAACTGCCTTTTAAAGGCTGAGTTCCTCCATCCTATGAAATTTACAACCTCTCTTTTCCTATAATCACAATTTATCCAAAGATTTCCAGAATTCCCTTCAGAATTACGCTTCTCTTTTAAAGGCAAAAATGCCTTTTAAGCTTCTCAACTATTTCCATACTTTGTTAAAATATTTGGTTGATTTTTGTTTTTGTTTTCTCACTCCAATCCAATGTACAGAACACCAGCTCGATTGGGTAAATCTACTATTAATAAAAGCTTGCAAATGAGTTCATTCTTTATTAAATGAGTTTGTACTCAAGCTTTTAATTAAGTTCGGTCTCATTGATTGTATGTGAATGTGCTTTCTTGAGAGGAAAAGAAGTTTTGGAGAGAAATAAGCTTGCAGGGACTTGCAGGGGGAGACAAGGAAGCTTATCTTATCTGCATCATGGACCACAGGTGTCAAATAAGTGAATGTCATTTCTCATATGTGTTGTCGTGGAAAAAGCTGAGAAAATGACTCTTCTAGAAAACACCAAACTTTTGAACTCCCCCACAGGGTGTATGAATAATAATATACACATTTCTCTTATGCAGGTCAGAAGAAAAATATTTTAAACATTTCAAGTTATTTCCTAAGTCATTACAAATAGGAGGCTGATCTGCAGTTTTTCAGTTACAACAAAACAACAAACTTTGAAAGCAGCATTTATTAATTTTTTTTTTTTTTTACTGAGGACAAACTAAAAAGTACAAGTAGAATTACCTTTTGCAAACTCCTTGCAAAACAATTCAAATATCTAATTTAATTGCTTAATCTAATGTGACATGAAAGAGAATGCCATCAACACAGATTCATTTAACTGAGAACACAGTGAAATTATACTCAAGAAACTGGCTACTGGTTTGAGGGTGTTTTTGTGTGGCAAAACTTAGAACACTGACTGTGGCCTTAACATATTTCTTATCATCGTGAAGGTAGCAAACACAATACATATTGCAAGAGATTATTTTAAAAATTCCTTTTTTTGCTAGTTAAAAAGATTTTTAGAGGGTTTCCTTGTTGACATGAAGTTCATGTTGGAAGCATAGACTCTTAAAAGATGGCATAATATTGAATGCAACTAGTAAATTATAACATTTCTTATTCAATGCTCAGAATGTTATTTTTTTTTTAAAGATTTATTTATTTGACAGAGAGAAATCACAAGTAGACAGAGAGGCAGCCAGAGAGAGAGAGAGAGGGAAGCAGGCTCCCTGCCGAGCAGAAAGCCCGATGCGGGACTCGATCCCAGGACCCTGAGATCATGACCTGAGCCGAAGGCAGCGGCTTAATCCACTGAGCCACCCAGGCGCCCCCAGAATGTTATTTTTTTATTTGAATGTATATCTTATTCCAAAGTGATTAGCATTATAAACTTACTATTTGATAAATTTTCTTATGAAAATTGAGAAACATGAAAGTATGCCAATATTTTAGGACAGGTTCCATATCATCATCAACGTAGTAAATTTTTCTGAGCACTTTTCATGTTCAGGTTCTACTCTAGATTCAGAAAACCCAGAGATTTTAAACAGAAACAGCCCCTTCTATCAAGGACCAAAATTCTACTGGAAGAGAAAAAGACATAAACAAAATGGGTAATTACCTTATAGAAGCAGAGTGGTAGGACCAGGAAAGTGATCAGTGATGACCTTATAAGGATGTGAATTTTGAATATAAATTTAAAAACCAAATAAGAATTTGGCAGATACACAATTTGCGGAAAGTCATTGCAAGGAAAGGACATAATATTTCCCAGTAAGGACAGTGGCACATAAAAGAGCTCATATGTTTACAGAGCCTTACGTAATTATGGGAATACTGGAATTCAGGAAGAATCCAAAGGGCATTGTACCAGAAAAGTAGATTTGCAAGCCAATTATAAGAACATACACTAAAAGTTAGCAGGCCACTAAAGAATTTGCATAGATAAGTGACAGAACTTTATTTGGGTTTTAAAAAGATGACCCCAGTGCAAGGAGCAGTATGATGTCTATGAATTAAAATCTCAATTCTTCCTAATAATTTAAGTTTTAATAAAATCCAATTCAAATGCCATTAATTTTATTTATTAATTTTAATAAATAAATAAGTAAATGAAATAATAAATAAATAAATAAAATTTTATTGAATCTAATTAATGAATTAAATTTAATAATAGAATAATATAAATAATAAAATTAATAAATAAAATTTTTAAAATAAAATAAATAATAAATGATTTTATTTATTATCTTATTTTGTATTGGTAGACTAAATGTGACAGTCGTTCTCAAATTTAGATTTTTACATTAAATCTCTCACTTGATCCGGCAAACTAAAGAAGTAAATATAATGATGCCTATTTATTATATAGGAATTTGGAAGGCAGGCAAGTTAAATAACTTATCCAAAACCTCTCTGACCCCATAGCTTATTCTCTTTAAATCATGATATATGATGTTTTGATGGCAATATGTACAATGTTAGAAGTTTTTGAATAATTTAAATGTGAAGCTGTAGAAGATTTAATGCACAAATTATGGTGTAATAATAAAAACACATTTTGAAGCATATTAATCACATGGAAAAATGCTTGTAATATGATGATAAATAGAAAAGAAAAGCATGTGAAAGTTGAGTTATATTATCTAATTAAAAGGAAAAGGAAGAAGGAAAAAAGAAAAAGATGATGATGAGAAGTATGAGGAAAAGAGTAGGATGGGCGCTTACAAGGTGAGAAAGACAAAGGAAATATTTTAAGATTTATTGGTAGTGTTTATTCTGGAGTGGTGTAGTCATGGGCCAGTTTTATTTCCTTCTTTCTAAGCATTTGGTTTTTATATTTTCTGTAATATGTATATATATAAAATATGTATTTTATATTTTTTTATATCATTAGAAAAAAGTAATGTATTTTTCCTCAATCATTGGTTCTTTTTTTTTTTAAGAATTATACTTGTGGGGGCATCTGGGTGGCTCAGTGGGTTAAGCCTCTGTCTTCAGCTCAGGTCATGATCTCAGGGTCCAGGGATGGAGCCCCGCATGGGGCTCTCTGCTCAGCAAGGAGCCTGTTTCACCCTCTCTCTCTGCCTGCCTCTGCCTACTTGTGATCTCTCTCTGTCAAATAAATAAATAAAATCTTAAAAAAAAAAAAAAAGAAGAAGAAGAATTATCTTTGTGGTGATCTAGTGATCTAAGTAATTGATTCTAATGATTTCAATGGAATTACGTAGCTGAACTCAGATTTTGTTAGAGACAAAATATTAACATTTGCTAGTTACCTGTCATCGAAGATGGATACTTTTATTCCAATAATGAATCTAGTTTCAGAGAGGTAATTCAGCCAAGGTCAATGCAATAAATAAACGGAAGAACTGGGTTCAGAACCCAGGTCAATGTGTCTCCAGCACATAATTATTCTTTTTTTTTTATTTTTTATTTTTTTATAAACATATATTTTTATCCCCAGGGGTACAGGTCTGTGAATCGCCAGGTTTACACACTTCACAGCACTCACCAAAGCACATACCCTCCCCAATGTCCATAACCTCACCCCTCTTCTCCCAACCCCCATCCCCCCAGCAACCCTCAGTTTGTTTTGTGAGATTAAGAGTCACTTATGGTTTGTCTCCTTCCCAATCCCATCTTGTTTCATTGATTCTTCTCCTACCCACTTAAGCCCCCATGTTGCATCACCACTTCCTCATATCAGGGAGATCATATGATAGTTGTCTTTCTCTGCTTGACTTATTTCGCTAAGCATGATACGCTCTAGTTCCATCCATGTTGTCGCAAATGGCAAGATTTCATTTCTTTTGATGGCTGCATAGTATTCCATTGTGTATATATACCACATCTTCTTGATCCACTCATCTGTTGATGGACATCTAGGTTCTTTCCATAGTTTGACTATTGTGGACATTGCTGCTATAAACATTCGGGTGCACGTGCCCCTTTGGATCACTACGTTTGTATCTTTAGGGTAAATACCTAATAATAATTATTCTTTAATTTTTGTTTGTTTCATCACTCTTTGTTTCATCACTCTTTAATTTTTGTTTATTTTATTGAGGTGAAATTCATATAACATAAAAGTAACTCTTTTAAAGTGAAAAATTTAGTAGCATGTAGTACATTTGAGAAATTGTAAAACTACTACCACTAAAGGGAAATTTACATATTACCTATTATGTATTTAAAAACTGCTTTTCTTTTCTGCCCACCACTAGCCTCTACTAATCTACATTCTCTATCTATGGACATTCCTAGACTGGATGTTTCATATAAATAGAATCATATATTATATGACCTTTTATGTTTGGTTTCCTTTCCTTAGCATGAATCAGTACCATTCTTTTTTATGGCTGAATAATACTCCATTGTATATTAATACAATAATTTGTTTATCCATTCATCCTTTGATGGACATTTGAACTGTTTCCACCTTTTGGCTACTGAAATAGTACTACTATTTTTTTTTTCTTTGAAAGTTCTTTCTTTGAAAGATCCATAAAGAGCTCTTGATTGCTGAAAGTTTTATTTAAACATAGAATTTTGTATGTAGAAGTATAAGAACCAAATATCGAAATAGAATAAAATAACAAATTATTAGCTCCCAAATAATCAGAATTATCAAGTAAGTTATGTTCTCTAAGGTGAAAGTCATTGTGCAGATGAAAAGAACAGGATATCTAAATTTTAAACAAATATCTGTAAAACTCAGGGAAATTGTATGATTGATCAGTTTTTTGTGGGGTAAATTCGAGAAGACTTGACAGAGAGAGTCAAGAGTTCTATTGACTATGGATGTGACCAAGAGGGCCACTGACTCTTTCCTTCACCACTACCCCCAACCCTTTCACCCAAGTGAGGTGTCTCTATTTTGCTTCACGTACACTTTGGCACAAAACTCTTCCTTTATGAGTTTCAATTCACATCAACTCCTAAGTGAATGTTCATAAAATTTCTGAAGTTACAAAGAGGGGTCACAATAAAGAACCGGCAGTCTTTTTTCTACCAGAAGTCTGCCTCCTCCCCTGCTCCCAAACTCAGATCAGGTCCCACACCCCCTGTTCTAATAATAAGCATGCTACTCACATCCTCTTTCCTCAGAAAGCTGGGTGACAGCCACGTTCAAGATGGGTCTTGGTTTTGACCCAAAATGTCTGACTCCACAGTCATTACAAACAACTAAAGTGGCTGTCTCTAAGGGGAATTCCGATGAGTTAGATTTCTTTGTTATACACTGAAACACAGGGTACAGGAGAGGAGGAATTCTTATTCACAGGGAAGGTAGAGGAGAAGATAAATGATAAAAACACAAAGAAGAGCACTAAAAGAACACTAGAGGCAAGAGCTGGACTGGCACAGAAGGGTCCCTGTAATGAGCAGACATAAGAAGGAGGAAGAAAGAAGAGGGGGAAATCAGGATTGGCAGCACCTGAACCTTTCTGTTTCCCCGGGAGGGTGTGACTTTTTTCATCATAAAATGAGAAGAAGGAAATAATTGTTACGCTGGATTTATTAAACCAGAACTCACTTTCCAACGGAAACAACATGGAAAACTTAGTATGGGGTCAAAATCTTCCTCCTTGGGATAACCCAAAGACTAGCCATGAATCCCAAAAGGCCTTTATTTCTCTGATGTGAAATTTAAAAAAGACTTCTGTGTAATAATATGTGTGAATAACGGATATAAAAAGATAGATTGGGGATTACACATTGTCATTATAATTAGTTAACCCACAGACACCTAAAGTGTGCAAATACAAATTTATAAGAGAAATACTAAGACCACAATACAAAACTACCAAAGACCTTAACTGCCTGAAAGGAGAATTTATAAATAAAAGAAACATAAAAGGAAAGATCTAACCTCATAATTTAAGAAATACAAATTAACCCAAAACCAAAATATGTTATACCGATGACATAAACAAAATTTTGTTTCTCAACAAACAATATTTTGAGAAACAAAATTTTGTTTCTCATGTTCACTGCTAGTACCAACTAGAATGAAAATGTAATATTTAAGCATCATTGATGATAGTGCAACCTGGCACAAGTTTGGAATTCAATATGGAAATATGGCTCAACTGGAAAAGTGTTCTACTCTTGGATATAGTCATTCTGCTACTGAAAATGTCACGTAAGCCAAAAAATGGAAGAAAGTGATGTACACAAAAGTGCATACTGCAGCATTATTTATAAATACTTGGAAATAGCTCAGTAGATAAGTAGTGACAGAGACTAGGGTACAAATACTTTATGAAATATAAGACATTAAAATGATCATTAGGAAGGCTATGTATCAAAATAAACAATGCTTATTCTGAGTTTAATTAAAAAAAAAAAAAAAGCAAAATATAAGGGCACCCGGGTAGCTCAGTGGGTTAAGCATGGGACTTTGGCCCAGGTCATGATCTCAGAGTCCTGGGATCGACCCCAACACCAGGTGTTTCTGCTCCCCAGGGAGTCTGCTTCACCCTCTCCCTCACACCCCTCCCCATTTGTGCTCACATGTGCATTCTCTCTCTCTCTGTGTCAAATAAATAAATAATTTTTTAAAGGGCAAAATATAAAAATTCTGTCTGTCCTACCGTGGTATAACACTTAAAAATAAAGCCTGGCAGAAACCTCAGATTACTACACAGTAAACTTGGTTGGGACATCAAGCTTAAGACTCTTTGTCTTTTCTTTGTTTAGAAATCCATTTACATGGCTATGATATTTGTTTAGCAAATGCACTTGCATAAATGCCGTCTTAATAATTCACATTCACAAGTATAAAGTTATATTTGCATATATAAAGTTGTTGTTTTTAGCCACACAACACCTGTGCAATTTATTGCCATTGATGCGACATTGTATTGTTCAGGGTTGCTCCCTAAGCACTTGAAGATTCTACTGCACAATTTAAAAAGAGATTTTGGAAAGATCATTCTCAAAACCAATCTTGGAGATCACTTTATTTTCTGTTTTCTAGAAAAATGGCCATAATTTCCAACCGCCCTTGTTAGTTTCATCTTCTCAAGAATTTTTATTTACAAAACTGTCAAAATAGATGCTAAACTTTGGCTTAAAAAGAGCAACTAAAGCTGAGAAAATGAACTAATATCAAGGATTTAATGTACTCAAAAAGTGGGTGTGTGAATAGATAAATGGAAAAAATAATTAAAAGGATTTACTTTGACATTCTCTGACATAAATACTTTATTTTTTTAAGATTTTGTTTATTTATTTGAGAAAGAGGGAAAGAGAGAGCATGAGTGTAGGGTGAGGAGCAAAGGGAGAGGGAGAAGAAGACCCCCAGCTGAGCAGGGAGCCCTGAGATCGTGACCTGAGCCAAAGGCAGATGCTCAACCGCTGAGCCCCCCAGGTGCTCCAATCATTAGATAGTTTAATACTACAAATGACTGGCAGTGGAGGTTAGTTTTATTAGTATGCTGGCTGCTAGGTACCCAGGAACTTAAATGAAGCCCTGCACACTCCTTAGGGATAGAAGTAGACCGAAGTTGTGACATAAGTCCATGCAAAGAATGAGGCAATAATTTAATCATAGGGGCTCTTTAGTTCTATTATAATATTCCCCAAACTTTGATCACTGGAATAATAATGATCCTCACTGTGTATGAGAACATTCTTTAAAAAATAGTGTGGTTAGAAGTTAAAACACAATGGAAAATGTTACATGTTGCAACTCTTTTTGCCATACATTTTTTTAACCCAATAGTGTCTGAAACTATTTATCAGAAGCTCTTACTGATTGTTAATTGATCTATTAATATCTGTGGGATACCAGGAATGTCAACCTGTTAATATCTCAGGGGGCACTGGGAACACAATTTGGAAAAGAACTCCTTTAATACAACTAGCTTAACCTTGTTTGATTATAGGAGTCTTTGCTCTTACCAGAGCTATTAGAAAAATTTGCTTTTTTCACCCAAAAGAAAAATTTGTCTTCTTCCATTTCCTTTTTTCCATTAACTACAAACAGCCACATCCCTATAAAAGCCAACACATACCTTTGCAAAGAAATAACTGAACCACCTAACTCCAGATAAATATGGGAGATACACAATAGACCTACCACCATGTATGTTGTATTGTATATTGCACAAAAAACATATTTTGCATCAATGGTTCTTGTTCCTTATTAGAAAAAAATGTGTGTAACACTTCCCAAAATAACTAAGGAGAATCTTTGTAGGATTGTACATTACTCTGTTCTTGACTCAGACTTACATATCTCTCTTTGTTTTGAGGAGAAGGAGCGTAACAAGTGCACAAGTGTTTTCTACTAAAACAAAGTATTAAAAAATAATAATAATAAAGACTTGTTATCCAGCCTACACAGGTAAGAGTTTATGGTATTGGTTTTGAGTGACCATGTTAGCCATGGGTGGGAAGAATTGGGATCCACATTAGTGACCTCTGCAGTCAATGGCAGAACAGGATAGATCAGGAGGTACAGTGGTGGAGGAACTATAAGCAGCTGGTCTGTTGAGAAACACCCCTGGGGTATCCACATACCTTGCCATTGCCTTGAGCATCCTGGAAACTCACCGGAGTGCTCTTCCTCTATGTAGTTACATGAAAAGGTAACAACCAAGCTAACATAACAACCAATGCATGACTTGACAAAAACAAGAGTGCTTTTTCTCCTTATACTACCAGATTTAGAGCAGTTTTGCAACATCATTATGCTCCAAGTCCATAGGCTTATGCAATGTAGAGCCCGACTTACAAGGAAGTTACATTTATGATAAAACTCCCATTTATTTAAGGCTATACTCCAACCCGTGTTGATTGCTTTGCGTGGATGATTTCATTTGTTACTCACAGCAACCTTAGGACATAGACCGTTTTATTCTCACCATCTTAAGGATGAGAAAACTGAAAAACAGAGAGGGTTAGTAACTTGCCACAGAGCACATAGCTGATTCTCATGGCTGGTCTAGACGAAAATGGAAATCGTAATATTGATGCATCATCGACGACAATGCAACCTGGTATGATTTTGGAATGAAATATGCAAATATGCCTCAAGGACTCGAAATGTGGTTCTACTCTAGTAATTCCTCCGTTAAAAATCTTGACATCTGGACTTTGCTCACCCTAGAGGGACTGCCCCTCCAGGTTTAGCCAGTTTCTAAAGGGAGTAAACAACTAGCCAATCAGTTTCTCAAGTACAAATCAAACCAATCCAGAGCCCATATCCTCAACCACCTCCTTGGTCACCCTCTCACACTCTGGACCACCTGCCCTGATCCCTACAGGGCCAGGGACCAAACAATTAGGGACAGCCCCTGTGCCCTAGAGCCTGCTGAAATTTTTCAAACTAGACAAACCTAATCCTGCTTATTCTGCCTCTTCTGTTCCTTTCCATTAGAACCATAATATAAAACCTCTTCCACAAAATTTCTCCCACTCCCTCTTCCTCCTCAACATCCTGGTACTTCCTTGTGTGGCCCTCCACGGTATGACATGCCCTTTCTCTTGCAGTCTATGAGTGTCACCAATGATGTCGTCAGTGACAGTTGTCTCCTAATCTGCTGGTCTCACCACACTTGAGTAATAATGAAACCTGTGTTTTAAAACTTTCTGTGATCTCAACATCTGTAGTCTTTTTATCAACCACACAAGACTCCTACTGTCAGTCATGTGCCTACAAAGCCTTCTATGGCCAGGTAGGTAAAACCCTCCTATCTCTGTAAAAGGCTTTTAAATATAGAAAAAAAAAATGGCAACAATTGCTTCAATAACCTTCCATCATCTTCACAAGTCAATGTATCATTCTTTTAAAATGTAAGGGAATTTAAGGTTCTAGAAGGAGTTACCCCAATTTCTGTTGCCAGATCTGATTAATAAGTAAATTAATATTAAGACAAGAGGCCTATTGATATATTTTTAACACATAATGACTAGCTTAATGGTCTAAGAAATTGCTTGTCCTGGTAAATTGCTACATCAGTCTGCATTAGACATTTGAAGGGTACATCTGAAAGGTATGATTTTGAGATTTACTTTTCTTGTTAGAGTTGTACGAATGTAATTACCAACAATTCCAACATCTGAAATTAACAGGGTAGAAATTCAACATTTGTGAACTTACCACGTTTCTTGATTATTTATTTTAAATGGCCAAATCGATTTCTTCTTTAAAAAAAAAAAAAAAAAAACTGTTGGGGGAAAAATTCTCCCAGGCTAAGACCCGATGAGCAGAGTTTTAGCCTAGAGCAAATTTTTACAGCTTGGTTATAAACCCCTGAAATAGGAGTTCATAATGGAAACAGCTGCTCAACCTTAACTATGACGGGTGCCACTATAATAAAAGCGGCAGGAGTTCACATTAACATTGGCTTCCCCTTACACTCTTTTCTGTTACCCATCCATTAACCAAACTACACTACCTAATGGAGGTAAAGGCTACAGCTCTCAGTCCCAACAAAAATAACAAGAGAGGCAACTTACAGGTGGTAAATAACATATTCCCCCAAACACCAGAGTGTACACAAATATCCCCCGGAGGCTAATCTCCAATCTAGAGAATAACATCCCACTCCAATGATTTCAAATTAGGAATAATATCCCAGCCCACAAAGCACTAAGCAATGACACCTATTTCCTCTTTCTTTTCTGAGATGTATTACATTTGCCATACTCAGAGAGAGGATACTGTTTCTTTAAAAAAAAAAAAAATTCGCCTCTGTAATGGAGCTATCTTTTTAAAACATGCATAATATACGGACAGGTGGATGATTTCCTGAAATGAGAAACAATATTTGAATTAAAGTAACTGAATATTTCACCCATCGATAATGCCACGGTGTGATTGAGACTAAAATGCAAAGAAGTTCTACTTGAATGCAGTCTTCAAAATCTTGAGAATGAGGAAAGAACCAATATTCTTCAGGGCTTATAATATGCCAGGGGCTTTGTGTCTATTATCTAATTCTTCTAACAAAACTTTATTATTACCCCCATTTACCTGTGAGAGTTGAGGCTTAGACTAGGTAAAAATATATTTTTATTTTCATGGAGCTACTAGGTATAGGAGTAGGATAAGACACACTTTTGTGTGATAATAAACTGTCCCCTGTTGGCTTACAAAGGAGAAAGGAGAGAGAAGGCATCATGTTTGTTCAATTTTTTTAAAGATTTTATTTATTTATTTTACAGAGAGAGAGACATCACAAGTAGGCAGAGCAGCAGGCAGAGAGACAGGGGGAAGCAGGCTCCCACTGAGCAGAGAGCCCAATGCGGGGCTCGATTCCAGGACCCTGAGATCATGACCTGAGCCAAAGGCAGAGGCTTAACCCACTGAGCCACCCAAGCGCCCCACACTTGTTCATTTCCTTATTGACCGACAATTGCCTTAGGGAGGTTTCAAGTTTGAAGACTCTATTCTGAAAGTTTGGAATGTAAGGTGAATTTATTTGAAAAGTTTAGATATCAGGTGAAATTATTGTGATATCAGGTGAATTTATTGTGGTTGCATAGATTTGGCACCTGTGCTGAACCAGTGAGTTCTAGGACTTCTAGGACTGACTCCTAGGGTTTTGAATGAATTCCAAAAGCCTGGCGAACTCACCATCCAGGGACTGCCCACCTCCCTGGGTGAATGTGATGCTGTAGAATTTGCTTTATAGAGATCTCCCTTACGATAATATTCTTTTGGAATCATTCTTCCTTTCCTCTCTCTCTCTTTTTTTAGATTTTATTTATTTATTTATTTGAGAGACAGAGCACGAGCCAAGGCCAGAGAAGCATGGCAGAAGGAGAGGGAGAAGCAGATTCCCCACTGAACAAGGAGCCTGATGCAGGGCTCAATTCTAGGATCCTGGGTTCATGACCTGAGCCAAAGGCAGACGTTTAACCCACTGAGGCTCCCAGGCATCCCCCACCTTTTGGAATCTTTAGTCATAAGCCACCTTCCCCACCACTTGATCTTGAATTTTATTCTGTAGAGGACAATGGACCATAGCAAAGCCCCAGTATGCAAGTCCTCATCTGTTTCCACATGAAGGTGAGCTTTGTTCTGACATCCCAGTAAAGCCCATGGCCAGGCTATTTTTCATTTGAAACTCTTTAAATCCAAGATGTCACTGGATAAAATGTAAACATTTAAATGACTGTATTTTATCATAACCACTCTCTGAACCATTTTCAAAACTAAACTGAGATCTTGGTTGTGAAACAGGCAGGAAGAATGAAGAAGGAAATCCCACAATCTCCGTGAAGCCATCTTGACAAACTGGACATGGGTATTGATTTCTACTCCACATAACTCTGTCTGAGCATGCAACATCCCTGCATCTTTGCTAATTGCTTAAAAAAAAAATACAGTGGTGCCATTGTCTCTAATGCAAATGTCTTGAATATTTACATGGTTTCTGAACTAGGCGATTGTTTATATAATTGCCTGGGTATTCTATGATTTTTTTTTTCCCAGATTGATTTTGGAAAGTAAGGTAGCAACTACTACTCTTTGATTCATTTCTGAGATAAAGCCCACAATATGTCCAGGTGAATACCTTAAATAAATAGTTTTAATAAATATTGTTATTTTAAAGATAACTGGCATTCGCAAGTCAAGGTTTCTCTGTAATGTAGGTATATATTTTATTTCTAAAGTTTGTATAAATATAAAATCTGTATAGCTTTGGAAAGTTGTTAGAAGTAATGTACAATTACTTTTCTGGGAAATGTACAAGTCATAAGTGTATGATATTGTATATATAATTTCAGGAAAAGTTAAAAGACTTCTTGGCTTTCCTATGACCTGCCTAGATGTACGAGAGCCTTAAGATACTTGATTTCATGAACTCTTATAAGTATAATATTTTTTTCCCAAGATTCTTCTGGAATACATATGAAAAATGAGATTCAGAATAAGAAACTTAGATTCCATTCTTGGATCTCCTACTGCATGACTTTGAAAATACTTCTTTCTCCTTCTTCACCAGTCTTCTACTTTTGACCGTGATAGGACCAGGGTCACAGGGGGCTCAAACTTACACAGTTTTTTTTTTTTTAAGATTTTATTTATTTATTTGACAGAGAGAGATCACAAGTAGTTAGAGAGGCAGGCAGAGAGAGAGGGAAACAGGCTCCCCGCTGAGCAGAGAACCCGATGCGGGACTCGATCCCACATCTTGATATATGAGATCATGACCTGAGCAGAAGGCAGCGGCTCAACCCACTGAGCCATCCAGGCGCCCCCTTACACAGTTTTTTTAAAAGATTTTATTTATTTATTTGTCAGCAAGAGATAGAGAGCACAGGCCAGGCGAGTGCAGGCAGAGGCAGAAGGAGAAGCAGGCTCTCCACTTAGTAAGAAGCCCAATGGGTAACTCGATCCCTGGACCCTGGGATCATGACCTGAGCCTAAGGCAGACATCATCCAACTGAGCCACCCAGGAGCCCCTGACCATTTTTACCTCAAATAATTTACAAGGGAAGAAAAATAGTGGAAAGGCATCTGACTTACTAGATACACACACACAAATTTTTTTTTTTTTTTTTAAGTAAAAGATAGTTGGTTTGGAAAGCTTTAAAATCTGAAAGGGCTGCTCTAAGACCTTATAAACTGCACTTACGTCTATTTTGTGTGATCTCTTGGAAGCCATTTTGGCAACCAGGCTTCTCAGTACTTACCAAAGGACTGTCCGTTACAGGATTTTCCTTGACCTTGGAAAATACAGAGGACCAAGCGAGACATTTTAGTAAACTGCCGGCCACAGCACCATAGCCATGGTTCTCAGAACATGGTGCCTAGACCCGCAGCCAGCAATACGTAGAAACGTGTTAGCTACACAAGTCTTCATCCCTACGCAGGACCAGCAGAAACTCTGGGGCTGGGGTCTTGCACAGCCTCCAGGGGATTCTGGTTGGGAATCACTGACGGCCGAGCTTCTCCTTCCACAGGAAGGAGTATTTTACCAGAAACCTGAGCTCACAGGCACACCTGAGTCCCAGTAGAGACACTGCACTCTCCTCAGCTCTCTCAGGCCGACAAATCATTTCCCGTGACTCGACCCCACTTTCCACTTCAAAACTTGCTCAGAAGTCTCTGTTCACATCAAGATATGAAAGATTGAGTCTCAAAAGATCAAACAGATTAAAATCTGGGCATTTAAGAGAGACGTGGATTTCTTGCAGGCATAAGCCCTTCTCAAAGAGTGTCTTTCTACTGCTTTGGTACAGAAAGAAAATTCCATTTAAACAAATAAATAAATGTGCATGTTGTTCTTTTAAAAATAGATATGTATATATCTCCTTAATTTTTGGCTTAGGTTCTTCAGTTCATCAAAGACCAAGTGAATTTTACTAGCAATTTCTGTGGAGAATCATGATGATAATTATTAGTAAAAAAACAAACAAACAAACAAACAAACAAAAACACCTACATTTTAAATTACAGTTAGAAATCATATATATACATATTTTTTTTACTGTGAATCTTTACCATATTGTACAAAAACATCTAATTATTCTCACTCATAGTATGCTATAAAGTGCCTTAGGGGACTGATTGGTTTATCAATTCAATTAGAAAGTTGGTTGTTTTGATTAACGTCAACTATTACCTATTATAATGAGTATCATAATGCCATCTAATTAAGACAAAGAAAGTGCTTGAAAATTTCTAAACCTATTGCCAGTATGGGTAAAAATAAAAATAAAGAATTTAAAAGTCTGTCTGATTTTATTTAATATAGAAACAACCTTGCAAATCTCTCTCTGGAATCAGTAAATTCTAAAACTCTGCAAACATGGGTGCACATGGATCATCATGAGGCATCAAGAAAGGGCTCCCTCATGTCTGTGCACTATGTCAGGATACAGAGAAATGGCACTGGTCAGAGGAGGTGATCATGTTTAGTATTTACCACTAGACTTAAAGCAGGAAGAAAATGAATGGCAACCTTCCTTTTCCCAGACAAGTGCCCTAAAACTGATACTACTAAACATACCTCAGTCCTTCATAAAGCCCTTTCCTACCCCAACGTCACAGAAGATATGGCGGACTCCACCTGGCAGCCGTAGGTGACTTGGGTGCTGATCCTGTAGGACAGGGAAGGACAGAAGGGTCATCTGCCCACCTCCCATGACCAGCGTGTTCCCCCAGTGGCTCCAGAACCCTGGATACTCTAAAAGAATTCCCAGATGCCTGGGCTATGCCTTTGGATAATCATTCAGTATCTATATACCTCTGTCGTCCTCTCAATATGGGGGATTATTATAATTAATTATTATAATTATTGTAAGAGGAAATTGATGATCCTTTTGGAAGCCTATTGAAGAGTAAAGAGAACTTCATTTGCTCAGGCTACCATAACAAAATACCACAGATGGGGTAGCTAAAACAGTAGAAATTTATTTCTCACAGTTCTGAAGGCTAAAAGTCCAGGATCAGGGTATCAGAAAATTCAGGTCCTGGCGTGAGCTGGCTTGCCTTCAGCTGCCTTCTCCCAGTGATCTCACAAATGGTGAAGAGAAAGAGAGTTGTGGGGTCTCTTTGTCTTAGAAGGGCACCAACCTTGCAGGATTAGGACCCTACCCTCAGGCCCTCACTTAACCTTGATTACCTCCTTATTCCAAAACAGTCACACTGGGGGGTCAGGGCTTTAACATTTGAATTTGAAGGGACACAATTCAGTCTATAGCAAGAGCTACCCTAATGCAGATTTTTTTTTTTTTTTAATTCTATAGTACGAACTCAGAGATAGCACCCAGTTCACATTGTTTCTATTTTTTTAGCATAGCAAAATTATATTCTTTCAAGTGTCTTATCTGGGGGTGAAGAATAATAAGTTAAAGTTTATGATAATATACCTCTTATGGAGTATGAGATATTCTGAATTTGGTCAAGGCAAATTTAAATGGAGACTATTACTGAATCCTTATATAATTGAGACATTTCTTTCGGTTGTGCCCGAGTGTCCTAAATTCTCCCTGTGATTCTGTGTGTTTCTGCTTCACTAACTTCCCTTTTTGCCTGTGGATGTTAAGATTCTCATTTTATGATGTGTCTAAACAAAGGAAGATATTTGGGTCAAAAATATTAGATTCTGCAAATTCTCTTAATCTATTTACAAAGAATTGTTATCTATGAGTCAGATGTTTTAGGTGACATGAATCATTAGTCCCTTTGTACCTTTGCATTTTTTTTTAATCATAATGAGTGTCCTTAACCCCCAGCACCTGTTTCCCCCAACCCCCACCACCTCCCTCCTGGTAACCACCCATTTGTTCTCTATGGTTAAGAGTCTATTTCTTAGTTTCTCTCTCTCTCTCTCTCTCTCTCTCTTTTCCTTTGCTTATTTGTTTTGTTTGTTAAATTCCACACATGAGTCCTATTTCATGGTATTTGTCTTTCTCTGACCGACTTATTTTCTGAGCTTTACACTTTCCAGCTCTATCCACATGGTTGGTTGCAAACGGCAGGATTCCATTCTTTTTGATGGCTGCCATTCACCTGTCAGTGAACACTTGGGTTGCTTTCATAGTTTGTAATATGCTCTTGTAAATAAAGCTTCAATAAACACAGGTGTGCATGTATCATTTTGAATTGAGGTTTTTATATTTTGGGGGTAAACATCTGGCTACTTGATTGCTGGATTATAAGGATTTTTAATTTTCTTTAATTTTTTAATTAAAGTTTTCTTTTTTGATTTTTAATTTTTTGAGAAACCTCCATACTGTTTCCCACAGTGGTTGCACAGTTACCATTCCCACAAAGTGCACGGGTTCCTTTTCCTCCACCTTCTCCCCAACACTTGTCTCTTCCTTGCTGCGTTTCTGGTGAATTTATTTTTGTGGATGCCGCTGATCTCACATACAAACTTGCTTGCACCTCAGAGCTATGGCACTGTCACTGAACGTGGTCATAAATAAGTTTTAAAAGATCAAGATATTTTGTTTCATTTTAGGATGAATACTTCTGTGGGGGGAGCGGTTTTGATGATAAAACTTAGGATGAATGAAGAAAAGCTATTTTGGCCACCTTCCTAACCTGAAACTATTTTTCGCTCTCTGTTTGTGATCTGGATGGGTCTTGAAGCCAAAATCACCAAGAAGTCAAATTGTGATGCGTGCATGTACGTAGGCATATACGGATGTGCGGATATACCTACCTACATATTTACGTGTCAGTGTCTATTTGTCACTGGTAATCTAATCTAATCTAATCTAATATCTCTTCTCAATCGCCATGATCTATTTTCAAACAACACTTGGTTTTCGTCCCATGGAAGAACAAATTTATTCCTTCAGGTGCAAACCCTGCCTTCTTAATAGCAACACCTGGCCGTCCCAGCAAGCTGATTCAGCACAAGGATCTCCGAATTGGTCTATTAGTCACAGTGAGGGGAAGCGTCAACCCGGAATGGCTCACTGGTGTATCATAAAGATGGAAAGTGGTCTTTCAGAGAGTGCTTTTCCTCTCCACCTTTGAACACATTTCCTCCTGTGCCTGGTTTAAGTGTCAGCTGTCGGGCAGCCAAATGGACCTGAAAAAAAATGTGCTAAGCATAGGATCAGGTCAAGTCTATGATTTAACATGATTTAGACAGAAGCGGTGGAGATGTTTCAGGAGAAAACTTCTCTTCTCCTGGTTTTGACTTTCCCTTCCTCACAAGGTTGCCAGCCTCCTAAACATTTCCAATCCGCATTCCTGTTGTGTCCCAGGCAAACCCCACTTCTGTTACTGGTTGGGTATCTGAGAAGCTACCTAAACAGAGCTGCTATGCTTGTCTTCCATTTTTCCTGCACTTCTGCAGGTTGAATCACATGGAAGGAACAAACTAAAATGAATTAGAGACATTTTGAATGAGAAATTCATTTGCCTTACATTGAAATATCAAGAAAAATGAGTCAGTGGGAGAATGTGTGTGTGTGTGAGAGAGAGACTATGAAAAAAAAAAGATCATGCATAAGAGGAAAAACAAAAAGTTTGATCCTCATGAATAAAGCAGCACTTTTTCTTGATGCTTTGATGCTTGATTTTTATTTTAAAATTTTCTGCATAAAGCAGAGAAATGTCTAAATTCATATTCCATGAAATCTGTGAGCTCAGCTACTGCTACTTCTTTAATGTAATGTCTTTAGGACATGAACCCATTACGATAATGATCTGATTGGTAAAAAGGGGTCATCAGATAGTTTTCTCCAAAGAGATAGCTGCCAGAAAGGAATAGTGATTAGAGGTAGAAACAGCTTTTTCTAAAATTTCCATTTTGCCATTTTATCTAGAGTAGAAGATTTATTCTTCCATGCCTAGTAAATTCCCAAGAGTTCAGAGTTCTGATAATAGCAGATTTCTTTACAATCACAATAATTGTTGAACACTCATTATGAATGGGTTTCCTAACCACATTCTTAATGCATGCACATTGCTTCAAATGAATGAAACTGTGCATGTACTGAGGGATAAAACATAGCCACTGGGAAGCATGATACTGAGTATTTTGCATTAATATATGAAACACAGGAAAAAGAAATCAAGTTGCTTGAATAACCTACTCTTACCAATAGTATAAAATCAACCATGTTCATTTCACTATTATGCAATGTATATATCTTCCTTTTCAGATTTAGGGCATATTTCTGAATATTTCCAGTTCCTTTCTGATTTTATAAATCGGAAATGCTCACTTAGAACACGGGGACTCTTGGATTAAAGATGATCAAGAATCAAGAATTCTTATGACTGCACAGGAAGCTATTTTTGTATTTTAAAATCATAGCAGTGGTTTTCTGGACCCTTCTTTTGCCCCCCCCAAAATATTTATATATAAATATGTATTTATAAATTAATTTTTAAATTGTTAATACAAATTTAAAAATTATTTTTAATTAAATATTAAAATAAATTAATTTAAATTTAAATTTAAATTCTTATAAATTTGTATTTATATATGTTAAATTTATATTTATATATAGATATACATTATTTTTAATATGATATGTATTATTTTTAATATTTATATATATATATATATATTTTTTTCCTCTTAGAAAAACCCAGGGACGTGGAACTGGATGCTTCAGTCAGTGATGGTGGCTGGTGGGCAGGTCAGTAAGGACTTCAGACTTTAAAACTAGAAGGAGATATGTAAATCTCCCACAAACTGCAGCAGACAGCTAAAATGAAGGAAAAGGGTTTCCATGAATCACTGATCAAATATTTATTTAGTGTCTACTATGGGCCAGACAAAAATTCTTGCCATCAGGAAGCCTACATTCTTGTGGCATTAACAACCTAGTGAGACTTATTATAGTCTAGTGAATTTTGGCATCTCTCTAAAGGGATTAGACTCATTCCAAATTCTAATTTAATACAAGATAAACAAATTGTGGTCAAGTTCATAATAAATGAACTTCACCAAGTGTTATTTTGGTGAGCTGGTGAACACATTTCAGAGGAAAAATATAGCAAAAGGAGAAAAAGGGGAAAAAACGTGATTAGAGTTAAAGTTTGAGTGAGATTTACCAGCTTTCTTGCTTTGTATTGGGAAAAGAATAACCCCTGATTTTTATGTCATCTTCATGTTTCTTGCCTGTTGTATTTGTTTTCTTTATACGAACAAATTAGTATAAAATTTGCAGCTTAAAATACCAAAGATCTATTATCACACAATTTTCATGGATCTAGAATCTGGTCTCACCAGGTTGAAATCAATTTGTTGATAGAGGTTGACCTCATCTGGAGTCCAGTGTCTTCTTTCAACATCACTGGTTGGTTGTAGGCAGAATTTGTTGTCTTGCAGCTGTGGGACTCAGGTCCCCAATTCCTTGCTGACTGTTGGCTAACTGGTTGCCTCCGCCCCTAGATGCCTCTAGCTCACAGGTCATCTCACAGCAGACTATTTATATCAGGGACTCTCTCACATTAAGGACTCAACCGAGGAGCGAGGATCACTCAGAATCATCTCCCTTTTGATTAACTCAAAGTCAACCCACCTAGGGACACCCAGCTGGCTGTCCGTTAAGCATCTGCCTTTGTTTGGCTCAGGTCATGTTCTCAGGATCCTGAGACTGAGCCCCTGGTAGGGCTCACTGCTCGGTAGGCAGTCTCCTTCCTCTTTGTTTGTGCTCTCCCTCCCTTTCTCTCTCTCAAATGAGTAAATTGAAAATCTTAAAAAAAAAAAAAAAAAGTCAACCCAACTATAAAGTCCCTTCACCTTTGCCACGTGTCATATAATGTAACCTAATCATAAGAGTGACATCCCAGCATAGTCCCAGGTTCTGCACTCATTCAAGCACAGGGGACCACACAAGGTATATACGCTGGGGTAATATTGGGAGTCATCTTGGAACTCTGCCCATGACATCATCATTTCAACAGTTGCTCTTTTGTGGTTAGCCCCAGCGTCTCTTTGGGATACCTGCTAGCAAGAGCCAAAGCCCTAGAGTAAAGGAGAAAGTAATGTCATGTAGTGCTTAAAATAAACGAGTTTGGACTCTACCAGTTGGTTTCAGTGTCCTCCCTTATAAAATGGTCAGACTTTCTTTTGTAAAGTTGTTACGAGAATGGAAGGAGTGTGTGCCCAGTGCACTTAGCACACAGCCCAGTGCAGGTGAGAACCATACCCCTCTTGTTCTTCCTTAAATGCTTCAGTGTGTCGGCACATGGCTGGTCTTCAATAAATATTGATTAAAGAATTCAATAATAAACATGAAATGGTAGCTACTATTTTCTTGAATGTTTTACAGCCACCAAAATATAGTACATGCAGAGTTCTACATGTAACTTACCAAATATCAGTAATAACACAATAATCCTGCCCCACAAATTTCTAGCAAAAAAAAAATTTACTTCATGCCTTCTTGGTTTAGTATATGAAGTTATGAATCATTTGTGTTAAACCTGATTACTAAAAAAAAAGTTTGTTAAAAAAAAAAAAAAAACTACTGCAAAAAATGAAAAAAGTAGATGGCAGCGAAGGAATGCTGACTTTTGGCATGAAATCCGGAGGAGATAAAGGAAAATGGAGGAAAAAAAGATTCTGGCCTTGAGCATCTCTCCTTATGAGAGGTATGTGTATAAAGGGATAAACGGCTCGAGTTTTGGTGTGAGATTTCTATGAGCAGTCAAGTGACTGGATACCCCAAGGCTTCAGCAGGACCCCAAAAGATACTCGGAGGAAAGATGCATAAAATCAGGCAGTTACTGAACCTTGGGATGGCAGAGCAGAGAAGCACACACCATACCCACCTGAACAAAGCTAACCTATTCACTAAGCAGTGATTCACTAAAAATTCAGTGAAGGAATCTGCTGAGAAGTTTCTAAGTGAGCGAAGGATGGCAAATGAACAGCAGCACACCCTAGATGACAAAATATCACTCCTTTGGGATTTATGTTGTGTTGGCGTTTACATATATTAATGAAATCCATAGCATGTTAAAAGTCACTTTTGACTTCCATCCCCCAACCATATATTTTTCTCAGGGTCTTTAGGATTTCAGATTTAGAAAGGACTGGTGTGTGTGTGTGTGTGTGTGTGTGTGTGTCTTTAGATGCATGCATGTGTATTGTGTTGGTTTAAAACATGTGTGTATATGCACCTGAGAGACATGTGTGCATGTACAAATGAGATACTATATATACTCCAACACAGGGAGCACACACACACACACACACACACACACAGCATGTACCTGCTCTCTTTCCCAATGCCACACACTCCAGCACAGAGTCTGTATCATATGGTTCTCATATAAACCAACATTTATAGCATTGGTTAAGTGCTGAGCACAACATGAACACTTAACAGATACTAAAAATGTTTTTTAACTTTAAGAGAGATGAAGTTTCAAAATCCAGTCCATTTGAAAGGGTTTAAGTGGCATAAAAATTCAAAGAAATAGAGGCACGGTTTGGTTAATTAGAGCTTCTTCTAGTAAAACCTCAACATGGCAGACTGAACGTTAAGTGGCAAAATGGCCACTTTTACAAGAGAATCCTGAACACAGAAATTCCTGAGACAGAGGAAACTACTGGGAACTATCGCTCTCTAAATGAATTCAGGATTGTGCACCGATTTCTAATGTTTATATTTCTCCCTAAAGAAGGGAAGATGGAAAGAGTAACCACTAGAATTTCTCTGAATGACTGAGAAAATATTTTCTTAAAGTAGTTTACATGTGGAAAGAGGCACATGTTATTGGTAGTGCAGTCAAGAGAGGGAGAGAGGGAGGGAAGAAGAGAAACAAGCAAAGAAACAAGAAAAGAAACATCGTATCTGTGATTTAACTCCAGACCAAAAGATATACTTAATTCATTCTTAGGTACTCTCAATTCACTCATGAAACTTCCAGAAGCATTTCAGTAAATGAATAGACTATCACAGTCAAAGGAACCTCCACAGTATCCTTGTCCAAAGGCCAAACTCCGCTAAGATTTAAGACGTGCCCTTAGGGTAGCATTTAGGGATAAAGAACAAGAATGTTTGCTTATTTGCACATATGTCCCTAAGACTGTAAAAAGCCCTCCTTCTCAAGAATATAATCTTTTGATATGCAGGAACTTG
This sequence comes from Mustela nigripes, assembly GCF_022355385.1. Taxonomy (NCBI): domain Eukaryota; kingdom Metazoa; phylum Chordata; class Mammalia; order Carnivora; family Mustelidae; genus Mustela; species Mustela nigripes. Next base: position 10,123,145 of record NC_081561.1, read on the forward strand.
GGGGAAGAGAGAAAAGAAAAAATAGCAATGTCTCAACAGCTTGATTGTGCACTTGAGAAAGACTTGACAGGAGACACAGTACATCATGTCAATGTATTCTAAAACCAAAATTCTGATGTGCTATGGAGATGACATGCTGAAATTCACTGAGCTCATGCTTAAGTGACTTCTCCTTGGTTTGGACACTATCCCTTTTTTAAGTCTTAATCTGCATCCCAGTTGCTGAACACTCAACAGGGAGAAAGGAGGTAGCTCCCATCCTTGGCAGAATTGTTCTAAATTCTGGAGCAAATATAGGTCCAGGGCCTTGCTGGCAGTGGAGGTAAAAATTTCTCGGCAGGTCCTCCCTTAGTGGTCTGGGACACTCTATGTATATATAGTAAGGCTCTCCAAGAAGCAAACCAACTCCCAGGGAGAAATGCCAAGGTCTGAAAGGAAAGAAGGCCATCGCCGCCCTGCACAGAAGGGAGCTGGAAGAGGGGTGGCAGTATTTAACCACTTCAGTTCTAGAAAGCCTGTCCCTCCCGCCCCCCACCCCCATCACCATCTCTTGCTCAACACAGGCTTCAAAGGACACAGATGGGTGAATGGGCGGCTCTCGGGCAGTGCGACCTAACACGGCCTCCGGTTCTAGACGCCACCTGGCTCGCCCAAGAACTGCCAGCCCGTCCGGTGCGGTGGGGCTTCCGTGTGGCCCCAAATAAAACCCAGTAGCTGGTTAACCCGGGCCTTTGATCCTTGGAGTTTCCACTATCGGTGCTTTTTCCCCTCTTTTGCTGTCTTTCTCCAAACTTTGAAGATAATGACTCTTAAACATTTGCAAGTAATTAGAAGGTGTGGCTGCCAAGGAAAGTGAGTATTTTTCTTCTAAATGGGAAGAGTAGGTGCTTTGCCCTTCACACATCTCTAATTATATCCCATGTGCTTATTTGGTCTCTGATAAACTGATCTGGCCTGAGTAGGAAAACCACACCCAGGGACTAATGAGTCCCTCCTACAACAATAATAGCCATTAGGAGACGAGTAGCTGAGTGTCATCCTGAGTCAAATTATTTACCATTGACTGAGAACTTCGTCCTTCAATGTGCTTTGCAGTTTCAGTTCATTAACAGCCGAGGGAAGGAAGTGCATATTCCACTACAAATAAATAAATAAATAAATAAATGTGACTTAAAAATGTGTTACATGGTGTTCCCCTCTTTATTATGTATTTAAACAGCTTGACTGAAAAAGCACTGTGTCTAAGTTCATTGTCAGGACTCTTCACAGGGTTATGTGTTTGTGCATGCGTGATGAAAGGACACCCACATTTGAAATGTAAGCAAGTCTCTCTTCTCTGTTGCTAGCGGAAAAGAGGTCAGAAGGGCTAGAAGAGGACAATATATCAATAAACCAACCAGTGGGATAAACCCCCTCATGCACAAGAACCATCCAGCAGCGACCCTCAAGGATAACTATAAAAGCGATGGGTTGGCTTCTCTGATCATTCTCCCACTGGACTGATCCATCTCTCAGGGTTGGGAATAACAGATGACGGAATGGTCAAAGACGATCGAAAACGAGCAAAAGGAAAAGCTCAGAGGACACACACAATTATCTCACTGCTGCGAGTTTTCTATTCTCCCAACCCAAGAATGCACATTGTTGGCTGACTTCATCAAGCCTGGTCTTGCTTAAATCTTCTCTTTCTTTATGAAATGACCTAACTCCACTGTGTGTACCACGCAAGCCAAATGCCTCTCTTTCTGGGGATTAGGAATGGAAGGAGTGGGTGGGCAGAAGGAGTCATGATTTCTTCATGAACTTTCTTCCTATATTCCCCTAGAAGCTGCTTCCTCTGCTCCCGCATTTATCATCACTGGTCTTGTTTTGAGTTATTTATGTGTCTCTTTCTTTACCTGGCAGAGTTCGGTTGAACTGTGATTAGTAGCACTGGCTGGATCTTCTAAGTTTCTCTTTTTCTCTGGAGGCTCCTGTATTTCTGAACATCACAGTCTCCTAACTTCCCTGCAATAATTACTTTCCTGATCCAGGGTCACTTCCTAAAACTTGCCCAAACTCATGCCATAAATAAAATTTCTTAGAGAATTCTTGCGCCAATATGCCTGGGAGCAAAGACCAAAAAAATACAAATCCCTGAGACACCTGGGTGGCTCTGACAGTTAAGCGTCTGCCTTCGGCTCGGGTCATGATCCTAGAGTCCTGGGATCAAGTCCCACGTGGGGATCCTTGCTCAGCAGAGATCCTGTTTCTCCCTCTGCCTGCTGCTCTGACAGCTTGTACACTCGCTCTCGCTCTCTCTCTGACAAGTAAATAAACAAAATGTTTTTTTAAAAAAATGCCAACCCCTGGGAGAGAGATTTCTGTGTTAGTTTGAGACAAACAGGCATCAGGATGAGGCCATACTTTTTTCAATATGCTATCCCACACAAACTCAATCCTTATAGGCATCTGGCTTCCCCAGTCTTACTTGGATTTCTCAAACCTCATTTAGATCAGGTTTGAGGAGGTTGGTTGAGTGTTCAAGAGGCCTGAGGCTTCCAGAAACTTCCAGTTCCTAAAATGTCAGCTTGATGTTTTCTGGTGTCTTGAACTAGTTCATCCAAAGGTGATCCAAGTGTATTCCAAACTATTTCCACCATTTTTCTTAATTTAAAAAACACGTGTGAGCATGTGACACAGGTCTGCTTCAAAATATCCCAGTTTGATCTTCAAAGAAGTCAATCAAATTCTACATCACTCACTGTCTTCATTAATTTAGAAAAAGAATATACTCACCAAAGGGACAAAATGAAGAAAAGAAAACAAATAGACCCCTTTCAAATGTATCCTTTAAAAGAATAATTAGCATATAAAGAATTTCCTTATTAAAGTATAGAAGTACTTTTGGGCACCTGGGTGGCTCAGTGGGTTAAAGCCTCTGCCTTCGGCTCAGGTCATTATCCCAGGGTCCTGGGATCGAGCCCCACATCAGGATCTCTGCTCAGCATCAGGATCTCTGCTCAGCGGGGAGCCTGCTTCCTCCTCTCTCTCTCTCTCTCTGCCTGCCTCTCTGACTACTTGTGATCTCTGCCTGTCAAATAAATAAAATCTTTAAAAATAAAAAAATAAAGTATAGAAGCACTTTAATAAATACATCATAAAGGATGAAGCTTCTGCAAAATACATATTAGCCAACATAATAATACACCTTTGTATATCTTAAAGGTCTTACAGATTTTTAAGATTCTCCCCAAAAAACCCCACAATTCTAACTTTAACACTAGCCTCTAAACATGAAATTCATGGACTAGATGCCACTATCTGAAGCTCACTGCAGATAAAAAGCAGTAGGTCCAATTTTTACCTATACATTTAAACATTTTTTTTTTCCTTTATGAACTATCTTAGCTTTTATCCCACACCTGTGGGTTTTAACTGTTTCCAAAATCTGTATCCAAGAATGCAGTGGGGAAGTTGCGGTCATTTTCAAAAGATTTTTTTAGACCTTACATAACAAATGTTTCCATTTGATTCTGACAGCACCGGGAGGCATTTTCCAGCTTGACTCTTCGAGAGTTTGTCCAAAGTGATCAGAAGGATCTTATCTCTCTCCACACTTTTTCTCAACCAAAGACTATCTTTGACGTACCAGAAAGAAACCAAATTGAAAAATGCAAGTTTTAGCACTTCACTCCATTAAATTAGGATGACTTGATTTTCAGGTTTTGTAAAAATGATAAATAACCTGGGCGATTCAGGCAATACGAATCTCACTAGAAAATGGAATTTTCAAGATCCTCAATAAAATCTGCCTTGAGCTTGTATGCATATATGTTAGATATAAACATGTAATATACGTGAGACTGTTAATCTGATAGACATGAAGAAATAGAACAGTACATTAACTTGAAGATAGGTATAAATAATAGATCTTTATTGTTCAAATGGATGTTTTTCTTTTCCATCTTCAAACAGAACATGTTCCACATTTATCAGTGGGAGCCCCTTTTGAGAGAGGGTTGTTTTTTGGGTTTTTTTTAAAGATATATTTATTTATCTGAGAGAGAGAGCACATGCAAGCATGCACAGGGAGGGACAGAGGGAGAAGGAATTGAAAGCAGACTCCAAGCTCTGAATGGAGCCTGATGCAAGGCTCAGTCCCAGGACCCTGAGCCCATGACCTGAGCCAAAACCGAGAGTCAGATGCTTAACCGACTGGGATACCCAGGCACCCCCAGAGAGACCGTTTTATAATAAAAGATCGGCAAGCACCTCTTCTGTGTCCAACCTTGGTCCTTGTCTTTATGTCCTACTGTTGAAGTTAAGACTCTCTCTACCTTGTTGGAGGCATGAGCATAGAGACAGTTGCTGACAAACAGATGGAGAATCCATTGTGCATAGAAATGTGAGAGCCGACTTGGATATAAAGTAGGTGGATAAGTAGGAAAGTGTGAGGTGGGAAGGAAGGAGGGGAGGAGAAGAGAAAGAGATTTGCAAGTAGGAAATTACATAAATACTCTCATATATTCGGTTTTTTAATCTTCTAATTGTCACAGAAATAACAACTATTTACTTTGAGAACTCTCCTACTGAAAAATTATTAGACTATGATTAATTTTCATCATCTAATTCCAAAAAGGCTAGGTTGGGAACTAGAAATCTAATTTGGGGGCACCTGGGTGGCTCGTTTGGTTAAGTGTTCGACTATTGATTTTGGCTCAGGTCTTGATCTCAGGGCCATGAGTTCAAGCCCCATGTTGGACTCTGCACTGGACATGGAGCCTACTTCAAACAAACAAACAAACAAAAAGAGTCCCTTCAATTTTAGTCCTATAGTTACCCAGCTAATGAAAGAGTACCAACTATTCCCACTGGTGAAAAGTTAAAAACTATAACCCCTATTAATTAGATTTACTGCAGCGGTCATTTTACAATAGACACAAATATCAACTCATTATGATGTACACCTGAAACTGATACAGTGTTATGTGTCGATTATACATTGAAATACATACACACATACATAAAAACCATAACCCCTTCTAGAAAAACACTTTATGTTTGCCTTCAGATGAATACACACTGGAACAAGAACACTTACCACATTACTGGTATTGCAAAATGTTCAAAACCAGCAATGTCTTTGGCCTCTACTATATGGAGGAATCTGTCTTGAAATTGACAGATTTTGAAATTGACAGAAATTGACGGGGCACTTTCTGATCTTGACTGTGCTCAGACTCAGTCCTGGGACTCTGTATTTCTACTTCCAAGTGTCATTGCATTTGGTTTCAGGTAAGGTCCAAAAGATGCATGCCACCCTCAGCAAAACCAAACAAGTCTGGTTATGGAACTTTACTATGGTTGAACTTGTGTTTTGTTGAAAGCCAGTCTGTGAAACAGATCGCCAACCCAGCTTGGCTGCACCAGTTTCTGCAGTCTCTCTTGTCAGCCTCCTTCCTTGGAACACTCCTTTCTGCTCACACTGATAGAATTGTGGGAGAAGCTTGTTTAGAGGACCATGTTCTGAAGCTCACCCCATCTGATCCTGCCCAGGGTGGGAAAAAAGCCCAGAATGTCATTTGCAGTATAATACAGCCCAGAACACTTTATAGTTGACATGTTGTAGTCTTAGGTTCCAAGGTGTAAAACCAACTATCCTCCGCTATCAGTCTCAAAACCTATTTTTACAACTCTGTTAGTGGCCTTTCCGAGCTGCAGTTTCTAGCATTAAGACTAGAACACAAAACTCACCATTTAAGAATTGAGATTGTTTTTTCCTCATCAGCTACTTACTCTTCTCGAACACATTACTTTGTGTACGGTTCAGCTGCTGTAGTGATATTGATGAGTCATAGGAAAAAAAATTGCAGGGGAGAAAAAAATTCTGGCAAATTGATAGGATGATTACATTACAAGTAAATAATAATTACGCAATGGTGTAGTTTGAGCTAATAAAATGTACTGTGCCTACTGAGCCTACAATTAGCACCGGCGTTTTTAATACCAGCCAAATTAATTTCATAGTTGACATTTCCAGCACAAAGTATCAGTAATTGGGAGTCTTGTGGTTGCTAATCCCAGCACCACCCACTGATGCTTAAGAGAATGTCCAGAAACTAATGACACTGAACTAGAACTTTGGAATTCTATTTGTTATAAAATTGTTCTTTGGTTTCCTCTTTTCATATTCTTTTAAAACTCCAACAGTTTCTTTGCTTCTTGGAGTTCTCAGAAGTACAACAAATAAAAGGATGATAAGTAAATAAACAAAAATCTTGAACATCCAAAGCAGAATCAGATTGCTGATTGCCTCAAGTGGACGATTAATTGCTCAAGGTGGTAGAAGGAAATACTCAACGTTTCCACTTTTGGAAATCTTGGATTTGCATAAGCAGAGTAGATTTATAATAGGTTGTCTTTAAGAAAAATGCAAGGGTCCTGAAGCATGACACGTATCCCCTTAAGACTGGAATGTGGGAATGAAACCCTCCAAGCCCCTGGCCAGGTGGATAGCACAGAAAACTTTCCACACCTAAGTCCTCTGGAGGACCGGGGAGAGTCAATGTTGCTATTGTTATTACAGAACAAGCACTAGAGGAGAAACAGAGGCTACTGTGTTTATTTTCTGATTCTTGGAGATGAGATGTCGTGACGAGTCTCCAAGTGGGAGAGGCACTTGTGAAAATCAGAATAGATTTTGCTGATATTAGGATGTGTTTCCTGCTTGATCCGAACAGAGAGCAAGGCTGAAAGTATGCAAAGCAAGAATTTCCAAATGTGTCCCAGGATGAGGTCATTTGTTTCATTTCCTGCCTGAAGTCACATCCTACCTGGAAAAGGATGGGTGAGGGTGTACCAGTTGGAGCTGACGAACAGTGGGGAAAAATGCCACATCACCTGCAAAGCACACTGGTAAAACTTGGAGGTTCACTCAAAGATTCTGCCTGGAGACAGATTATCCGGAAGGTAGAGCAAGTGCTGACCTTTTCCCTACAGGTTTCCTTCTTACTCAATGTCAACATTGTTGCATCAGGACTAGCAGGTGTGGTAGAAATGGCCCAGAATGTATAAGCTAAGATTCAGCTCCAGGACTGGAGCTAGCTATTTGAGAAAGTGACATATTCTGCCTCAGTTCCCCCATGAATAATACTGGGTCCTTGGCTCGCTTGATTGTTTCTTTCGCTCACTATTGTAGGTTCTGTCTCCTTTCAACTTTGTTGGGAGACATTGACCTGAATCTTGTGTGTGATGCCCATCAGGATGGGGTTCCCTCTCAAAAGCCACAGGATCCCAACCATTCCAGCTTGTTTGTGTAAGTTACTGGGATGCATTCAATAATACTGCCACATAAATGAAAACACTGAAATGAATCTGATTACAGGTTTTTCTACTAATGGAGGATTTTATTTCGGGCTGCTCTTCAATCAGTGTACTTGTTTTCTATTTATCAGAATGAATAGATCACTGATTTTGAGACATTCTTTTTATTAAGCTTAGTCCTGGAAAACATAGGACAACTAAAAAAGATTTGGTATGTTTTGGAAATAAATCACTGCAACATTGAGTGCTCTATAGGACCTAAATCTAGGTACCATATTCTGCATAATATATGTAATTTCATATGTAATACAATAGAATAATTACATGTTATACTTAATATAATATATAATATAATAAATTAATTATATGTACATAACTATTATAGCATATAATAATTATATGTACATGATTATACAATACAATATGGTACAGTAATTATATGTACATAATTATATTGCAATTTTTGCATAATGCATATTTATACATAATACAATATAATAATTATATATACTATATAATATATAATACAATATACTACAATATAATAATTATATGTACATAGTTATTGTATTCTCAAAAAATAAGGTTTTTTTTTTAAATATAGGATATCACCTTTTTTTCCCCACAACACCCAGGCAAATTAAATAAGGTTTATACTCTGCTTCCCATTTTAAGGTGGAAGATGAAGTACAAGGAGAAATCAAGGCAGAAGCACATTGCAGGTCTCCTAACTCCTACTGCATAGTTCTTTGTGTGCATTTTTGGATTGTCCGGATCTGTCTGTTGAACACAAAATGACTTCCCTATAGAAAGTTGCATATTTAGAATCACAGACCAATTAGACTTAAGCAATCTCTTTGCACGGAAGTGCTGTTCACCTACAGAGGGAGTAACTGAAAGTAAAGCAAACTAATGCAAGACTCTGTCAAGGTCACATCGTTTATTAGCAGCAGCTAATAAACACCAAGCCAGAACCTAGGTCTTCTTATGCTAGGCCTTATCTTAGAAGGTTGTCTCCCAGGTTGTCTCTCTCTCTCCTTCTCTCTCTCTCTCTCTCTCTCTTTTTTTTTTTAATACTAGAAGCATCAAAGCATTTCTCTAAGTGCCAAAGTTTCCCCAGTGAGAATCCAGTAGATAAAATAAAATTCAGAATTGGTTAGTAGTGGACTTGGTTCAGAATTAACTTCATGGGGTCACCTGGGTGGCTCAGGTTAAGCCTCATCTTTCCCTTCAGCTTGGGAAGGGATCTTGGGGTCCTGGGATCAAGCCCCACATCAGGCTCTCTGCTCAGCAGGGAGCCTGCTTCCCCTTCCCCTCCTCTCTCTGCCTGCCTCTCTGCCTACTTGTGATCTCTCTCTGTCAAATAGATAAATAAAATCTTAAAAACAAACAAACAAAAAAGAATTAAATTCACTATGTCCCAGTTTACAAATGTGGTTATAACAAGTCTTCTCTTATTTTCTACATTTCAATTTTTCATTTCAGTCTAGTACTTCAGACCCTGAATTTCTTTCTTTTTTTTTTTTTGGAGGGGCCTGTTTGATTTACCTAAACATCTGACCTTGTCTGCCTTTTCTCTTGGTTCTTTAAAATAAATGATGGGGACTGAGTAGTAATTCTTCAATGAGAAAAGCTTACCAAATACACTTGTCTCTATCAGGCTAAAGACACTACCATATCTCTGTGCATTCTACCTGGCATTTCACGCCTTACCATTTTTGTTCAATGGTTTGTAAAATGGAAAATTTGTGTCGCGGGCTAGCCAGACGTTACTATCCTTAACTTTTAATGAGTGTCAACAGTGCCCTAGGCTCTACAGAAAACACCAGAAGAACACCACCTCTACGTAGTCTATCTAAATAATAGATTGAAGAGCAGGTTGCACATGTGGATATATTTTAATCAATATGTGTTTACTGTTGCTGTAAATTACATGAAAACACAGCTACTCCCCAGATGTCATTACCACCCACAATAACCCAATGGGCATTCTCCTACTTTATGTTGGTAACTGTTCCTGAAAAGTTGCATGAAAATCAAATAATGTTGAAGGCTGTCAAGGAACCCATTATTCTATGAAGAACGCTTTTATGAAGAAATAGGTAGCATACTATTAACTTACTGAAATTTGGTATCAAATTCTGGGGTTTTCTCCTGTAGTCATCTACAGGAGAAAATCTTTGGGAAACAAAGATTTTTTTTTTTTTTTTTCATTCAACATTGTTAAATCCCCACTCTAGGCAAGGCAATATAAAACAGAGTGTCTCATTTCAGAATAGGAGAGAAAAGCCATATCCACCCTACAATGCAAAGGGAAAAGGATATATTCCCAAAACTGTAACGACTGCTATAGGCATGCTAGAAAAATTCACAGTAAAAAGAAAACCGACGACAAGTTAATAATCCATTTAACCAAAATTCTAACATACTTTTTTATATACAAAGAAAGGTGACAAAGACTAGAAACTTGTCTAAGTTTTTAGTCTTATTTTTTCCTTTGGTTTAACTCTCTCGCAACTATGTCAGGATGAAATATTTAAATTTCAAAGTAAAACTAGCAAATGTCCCTGCAGAGCACATGACCCAATCGCTCATTCACCAGAGGGATGGCCTTGCTAGCTAGGCCATGACCGACCTGCACCAGCTCTTTGGGTCAGCTGGTAAAAGCAGCTGTTCATTTAAAATAACCTGTTTGTTAATTGCTTTCAACCCAAGTTGTTCTGTTCCTGCACTTTGAACCCTAACTGTAGTTTGGGGTAAATATCTCTGGGACTGAGAGGTAATTAAGGCAAGGATTGCAAGGAGCCAGGAGGAACCCAGGCCCATTGTCTGCACTCTAAGGAACTGATCCTGCTGGTCTGTTGTTGGAATGTTTTCCCCCCTTTCCCTTCTGCATTCTAGTTGCAGCCTACAGCTGGAACCCTCTGCCAACGCGGGCTCTCCCAGCAGCCCTCTGACACACTGCGTTGATCAGTAGATAAAAGCTTCCCAGCGGTCACAGCCGCTGCTGCCATCGACCGGGCCACAGCAGCAGCTAGTGGGCAGCTCTGCTCTGCATACTAACTGCCTCTCCACCTGCCATGGTCACCTCCGCGGGTCCCCCAAGGTTTTCCTTGTTGCTGAGAGTCATGGTGCTTGGCCGACCTTGGGCCCTGCAGCTGGCCGGCTTCCAGAAAGTTCCTCTTCAAGGTGTGCTGAAGACTGTGTTCACGGCATCCAGGCATGGCACAAGGGGGCAGGAAGGAGAGAGAAACCTGCTGCTGTTACCTACCTGCCTGCCCCAGTTCTGCCCTCACAGGCAGAAGCGATGCCGTCTTCCGGCCTGCAACTTCCCTCCCTGCTGGATGTTGATCCAGCAACAAAAAGACAAACAAACGAAGAAAATGAACGAAGGAAATTCACTGTATTTTTCCAGTCTGTCGAAGCGGATTTCACTGCACGCTCAAAAAAAAAAAAAAAAAAAATTTTTTAAGAAAACTGACCTGCCAGCTATTTAAACATGACTGTAACATTTTAAAACATAGGTGACAGACAGGGTTTATCTGATGGATGCTTCTCTAACTCTCTGAACTCCTCAGGCCATCTAAGAACTTATATCAATTTATAATTTTCTAGTGACTCTGAGTGAGTGTGTGTGTGTGTGTGTGTGCGCACGCGTGTTCCCAAATAAGGAACTGGTATCAGGGCGACGGTTGCTCTAATAGCCTTGGTATGGCTGACAGCAAAAATTGCACTCAAAGACTGAGCTGCGGTAGAACCAACCAGACTAGTTTTCCCACAACGTGTGCTACACCCTCTGAGAAAAGCTGCTTTTTCTTGGCAAACTCATTTTTGCTTTAATGTAACAGGAAAGCATGTGTCATAATGGAGCGACTATGCCCAGTTTCACTGGGGCTGGGAATTGGGTTGGGGAGAGTGCTTCGGGAAAATGCTGGAAGAGCCTTTCCAGAGTCAAACCCAACACTTTGCCAAAATAATAGATTTGGGGTGAAATACATGTATTGATACCATGCATTTTTATTTAAAGATTCCTCTTTCAAAGGACTCTTTACTCTGTCTAGTTTTTGGACCTTAAATACAGGGCATTTGGGGTTTTTCTATCTTAAGGGTAATATTGGCCTACTCTTCTAATAACTAAGTCAAGCAAAAATTTGTGTTTTTGTTTCTAATTTTTAAAAAAATGGATTCCAAAGCCCTTTCAACCATATTTTTTTGTTGCTCCATCCTTAACAGCAGCCCTGGTGAGAATCTACTTTTTGCAGGTGTGTCGAATGAGACTTGCATTTTTAAAATGACACCGACCCTGGCTAATAAATGGTGACACTGGGTATTTGGTTTGTTTGTTTGTTTTTAATTTAATTGTTTTTCAGTGTTCCCAGATTCATTGTTGATGCACCAGTGACACTGGGTTTTAAACCCAGCTCTTTTGATTACAGATGCCATGTTTCATCTCTGCACCAGAACTTCTCTAGCTTTTCATAGATTCTCTGGCCTGGCAATGGGGCAGGGCCCGGCCAGCCCTTGCTCAGGACAGACCTTCACCTGGGGCCTGGGAACTGAACCAAGCTGGGTTGAGAGCAGGGAAGTCGGGGTGCCCTCTGCCAGGACATCCATGCCTATGACAAAGTTGGATTTTCGTCACCCTCTGTTCATCCATCACTGTCTTCTTTCTCTTTAATCACTTAGATTCAGGACTAGCCTTAAGGCAAAGTGAAATGCCAATTCTACTTTGTATGTTTTTGTTGTCTTTAATTTTTTATAACCGTTTTTACCGAACAAGGTCACAAGCAGGCTCTGTGTTAGGTTACTTACATATTTGTTTGATTAACCGAAAACTTATGAAGGCTTAAATATGTTCAGGACTATATAGGTCAGGGTTGCGTTTCTATTTTATGGTGATTCACTTCCCATAAGTAGTAACTGATAATCATCCTCCAAGTTTAAAAAAAAAAAAAAACTGTCTGGAATATATTATAAACTTGCCACAATACCTGTCTGTAGTTTTAAACTGAGGTTTTCCTTCTCCAAGTCACTCAAAGGAATAACACTCATTTTCAGCTGTGAGGTTCTAAGAAGCCTCTCTCCCAGATCAGATACCTGGAAAGATGTTAAAAATTCATCTTCCAAAGTTAATACAATTCACTCACATTCCTTTAATACGTGATGATTCCCATTTCCGCTCTCTCTGTTTTTAGAATCACTCCCTATGTTCTAGAAGCTTCCCTTCTGTCCTGCATCCACTACACACCTTTCTTCCTCTCATCTTTAAACGTCTTCCTACAGGTGCCTGGGTGGCTTAGTTGTTAAACATCTGCCTTTGGCTCAGGTCATGATCCCAGGGTCCTGGGTTCCAGACCTGCATTGGGCTCCCTGCTCAGCGGGAAGCCTGTGCTTCCCACTTCCCCTGCTTGTGTTCCCTCTCTTGCTGTGTCTCCCTCTGTCAAATAAATAAAATCTTTAAAATAAATAAATAAATAAAAGTCTTCCTAAAGTCCTACCTCCTCTCCGAGGTCTTCCATGACTAAGTCATGAGGAGGCCATCCATGAAGGCACACCCTTTTGCACAATAACACAACGCACACACAATCTGGGATATGCAATCCAGAAACTACCTTTCACCAACCTGCCAAGTTCTCTGTCCCAAGATGGAAAGATAAAATTACATGTGACAGCTGAGCAGTGCTCAGAGACTGGTTCCCAGCTAAGGCTCCCTTGTATTTACACTGTGTGGCTCTTCCAAGACACCCAAAGTGCGCCGTAAGTACCTTGCACACTTTTCACAACTTCTCTTTGACATAGGTTGTCAACAAACACCATTATTCATGGATAGGCGTGGAGGGCGACGGAACTTCTGGGAAGTCAGGCAGCTACCAGAGACAGAGGAGACCGTGATTCTGCACCAGAACATGCACATAGCAGGAACTCCAATGAAACACAGTCAGTTGAAGGACAGAGTAATGCAGTCAAGAGGAACAGGAGGAAAGAAGGAAGGAAGGGGAAGAAAGAAAATAAAGAAGAAAGAAAGAAAGAAAGAAAGAAAGAAAGAAAGAAAGAAAGGCAGGGAGGAAGGAAGAAAGAGGAAACTTTTTTTTTTTTTTTTAAATTTAAGAACATGTCTAAATAATCCATAATCCAGGGGTGCTTGGGTGGCTCAGTGGGTTAAGGCCCCTGCCTTTGGCTCAGGTCATGATCTCAGGGTCCTGGGATCGAGCCTCCAGGGAGCCTCCTTCCCCGTCTCTCTCTGCCTGCCTACCTGTGATCTCTCTCTCTCTCTCTCTCTGTGTGAAATAAATAAAATCTTTTAAAAAAAATTAAAATTGAATAAATAAATAATCCATAATCCATAAAAGAACTCATAAGAATTAGAAGTACTTTGAATTTCATGAAAATGAAGACTCATGTACCAATACTTAGAAAGAAAAAGAGAGAGCGAGAGAGAGAGAAAGGAGAGGGAAAGAAGGAAGGAAAGAAAGAAGGGAGAGAAGAAGAGAAAACCAGAACAAACTGCTGTCTGTACCATGAATAAGAGTATGAACAACTCCTATGTACATTCAAAATTATGGCTAATAAAACAGAATTAACTCCAGTATAAGACACCCTTTGCCTGGAAAGCAGCATCTGGGACAACTGTCCCTGAGGCAGAAAGGGAAGAACAGAGAGAGGAAAGGCACAGTCATGCCACTTGGCCTCCCTGCGAAGACATCACTTAACTTACCTGCGACTTCTAGACACAGACCACTCGGTTTTGCTAAGCACATGAACAAAACGTGGGTACTTTTCAGAACAAAAGAGGAGGAATGTTGCCTTTACGACCGCTCTGAGACTGGACTGAAAGTCAGGGCTGCAAGATACACGACCCTAAACCACTACCACCTTTTCCTAGACACAGAGTGGATCTTTTTCACACTTATTTTGTTTTTGTTTGGTCGATTTAAAAATAATACAAATCATACATTTACTATAGCAGAAATCTCTCTAAGGCTTCTGCTGATTATGACACACACTCCATTAAAATGAAAGGCCTGCCTCCGTATGCAAGTCAGGGCGTCCCCGCTGGATGTGTTCCAGAATGCTGCGGCTCTTACGTCATACGAAGCCAGGTGCTCTTCATGGTGACTCTCGTTAGACTGTATCTGGAGCACTGACTTCGGTGGAAGTCTGTGAGAAGAGATTATCTCATCTCAGGCTTCTTAAGTACACTGCAAGAAGAAGACATTTCCCCGTATCTTTTTTTTTTAATTTTTTTAATTTATTTTCAGTGTAACAGTATTCATTGTTTTATACCACACGCAGTGCTCCATGCAATCCGTGCCCTCTCTAATACCCACCACCTGGTTCCCCCAACCCCCCCCCCCCCCCCCCCCCGCCCCTTGAAAACCCTCAGATTGTCTTTCAGAGTCCATAGTCTCTCATGGTTCACCTCCCCTTCCAATTTCCCTCAACTCCCTTCCCCATATCTTTTCTCTACTTTGGATGCCATTCCTTTATTTAAAAAAAAAAAAAAAAAAAAAGCCCTTCTTTGCTAGCAATTGCACTACTATGTATTTACTCCAAAGATACAAATGTAGTGATTGGAAAGGGCACCTGCACCCCAGGGTTTATAGCAGCGATGTCCACAACAGCCAATCTACAGAAAGAGCCCAGATGTCTATCCACAGATGAATGGATAAAGAAGATGTAGGGTGTGTGTGTGTGTGTGTGTATACGTGTGTGTGTGCATGTGTATAATGAAATACTACTCAGCCATCAAAAAGAAAGAAAGAAAGAAAGAAAGAAAGAAAGAAATCTTACCACCTGCAATGACATGGATGGAACTAGAGAGTATTATGCTAAGAGAAATAAGTCAATCAGAGAAAGACAATTATCATATGATCTCACTGATATGTGGCATTTAAGAAACAAAACAAAGGATCATAGGGGAAGAGAGGGAAAAATAAAACAAGATGAAATCAGAGAGGAAGAAGAGACTCTCAATCATAAGAAACAACCTGAGGGTTGCTGAATGGGAGTGGGGGGATGGGGTAACTGGGTGCTGGACATTAAGGAAGGCACATGATGTACTGAGCACTGGATATATGCTGGCTATATGATACAGTTATATGCTACTGATGAATCATTGAACTCTACCTCTGAAACTCTACCTCTACCTCTGAATACACTATATGCTAATTAATTGAATTTAAATAAATTTTTTAAAAAAGAAAAAAATCCTTCTTTGAATTGATGTCTTTTGTGCTAAAGAAATTCATTCATAGTTCTAAAGTCTTGGGAGCCTGGATGGCTCAGTGCATTAAGCATCAGAGTCTTGGTTTTGATTCAGATCATGATCTCAGTTCCTGGGATCTGGCCCCTGAGTTGGCTCCGTGCTCAACAGAGAATCTATTTCTCCCTCTCCCTCTGTCCCTTCTCTTTCTCTCCCTTTCTCTCTCTCTCCCTGAAATAAATAAATAAATCTTTTTAAAAAAGTCATAAAGTCTATGATTTTAGCAGCTTCCAAAGACAGGGGCAAAGGGAAAGCAACATATTTCTTTTTTTCAGTGAATAAGGATCAAGAGCTGTTTTTCTCATGTCATTATTGCTGACATTTCTATTCTTCCCTCATTTTAAGCTCGAGATTCAGATTTACTTTATTTCTTGAGTAAATCTCATTTTTTCAATCATCCTTTCAGAAATTTAGAGTCAACATCAATATGCTGATTATTAAGAATCAAGCACAGGGGAGGAGTCAAGATGGCGGAGAAGTAGCAAGCTGAGACTGCTTCAGCTAGCCGGAGATCAGCTAGATAGCTTATCTAAAGATTGCAAACACCTGAAAATCCATCGGCAGATCGAAGAGAAGAAGAACAGCAATTCTGGAAACAGAAAAACAACCACTTTCTGAAAGGTAGGACCGGCGGAGAAGTGAATCCAAAGCGACGGGAAGATAGACCCCGGGGGGAGGGGCCGGCTCCCGGCAAGCGGCGGAGCAACCGCGCACAAAATCAGGACTTTTAAAAGTCTGTTCCGCTGAGGGACATCGCTCCAGAGGCTAAACCGGGGCGAAGCCCACGCGGGGTCAGCGTGGCCTCAGGTCCCGCAGGGTCACAGAAGGATCGGGGGTGTCTGAGTGTCGCAGAGCTTGCGGGTATTGGAACGGGAAAGCCGGCTACAGAGACAGAGCCGACAGTAAGCTCGCAGCTCCGTGTTACCTTGAACCGGTCGCAGGCTCGGTGAGCTCGGAGCGCGGCCGGAGGTCAGGCAGACGGGAGTAACTGGGCGCGGTTCTCTGAGCGCGCACTGAGGAGTGGGGCCCTGGGCTCTCGGCTCCTCCGGGCCGGAGACCAGGAGGCCGCCATTTGTATTCCCGTCCTCCGGAACTCTACGGAAAGCGCTCAGGGAACAAAAGCTCCTGAAAGCAAACCCGAGCGGATTACTCACCCCGGCCCCGGGTAAGGGCGGTGTAATTCCGCCTGGGGCAGACACTTGAGAATCACTACAACAGGCCCCTCCCCCAGAAGATCAACAAGAAATCCAGCCAAGACCAAGTTCATCTACCAAGGAGTGCGGTTTCAATACCAAGGAGAGCAGCAGAATTCCAGAGGAGGAGAAAGCCAAGCACGGAACTCATGGCTTTTTTCCTGTGATTTTTTTTAGTCTTGCAGTTAATTTAATTTTTTCTTTTTCATTTTTTTTTTTCTCGCCTTCGGGTAAAATTTTTTTTTAACTGTTACCTTTTACTTTTTTAACGATTTTATACTAGTTTATCTAATATATATATTTTTTCTTTTTTACATTTTTCTTAGGTGTATTCTTTTTTTAAAAATTCTTTTCTTTTCTTTTCTTTTATTATTTTCTTTTCTTTTTGTTTTTTTTTTTTTTTCTTTCTTCCTTTTTGAACCTCTTTTTATCCCCTTTCTCCCCACTCACGATTTTGGATCTCTTCTAATTTGGTTAAAGCATATTTTCCTGGGGTTGTTGCCACCCTTTTAGTATTTTACTTGCCCCTTCATTTACTCTTATCTGGACAAAATGACAAGACGTAAAAATTCAACACAAAAAAAAGAACAAGAGGCAGTACCGAAGGCTAGGGACCTAATCAATACAGACATCGGTAATATGTCAGATCTAGAGTTCAGAATGACAATTCTCAAGGTTCTAGCCGGGCTCGAAAAAGGCATGGAAGATATTAGAGAAACCCTCTCGAGAGATATAAAAGCCCTTTCTGGATAAATAAAAGAACTAAAATCTAACCAAGGTGAAATCAAAAAAGCTATTAATGAGGTGCAATCAAAAATGGAGGCTCTCACTGCTAGGATAAATGAGGCAGAAGAAAGAATTAGTGATATAGAAGACCAAATGACAGAGAATAAAGAAGCTGAGCAAAAGAGGGACAAACAGCTACTGGACCACGAGGGGAGAATTCGAGAGATAAGTGACACCATAAGACGAAACAACATTAGAATAATTGGGATTCCAGAAGAAGAAGAAAGTGAGAGGGGAGCAGAAGGTATACTGGAGAGAATTATTGGGGAGAATTTCCCCAATATGGCAAAGGGAACGCGCATCAAAATTCAGGAGGTTCAGAGAATGCCCCTAAAAATCAATAAGAATAGGCCCACACCCCGTCACCTAATAGTAAAATTTACAAGTCTCAATGACAAAGAGAAAATCCTGAAAGCAGCCCGGGAAAAGAAGTCTGTAACATACAATGGTAAAAATATTAGATTGGCAGCTGACTTATCCACAGAGACCTGGCAGGCCAGAAAGAGCTGGCATGATATTTTCAGAGCACTAAACGAGAAAAACATGCAGCCAAGAATACTATATCCAGCTAGGCTATCATTGAAAATAGAAGGAGAGATTAAAAGCTTCCAGGACAAACAACAACTGAAAGAATTTGCAAATACCAAACCAGCTCTACAGGAAATCTTGAAAGGGGTCCTCTAAGCAAAGAGAGAGCCTACAAGTGGTAGATCAGAAAGGAACAGAGACCATATACAGTAACAGTCACCTTACAGGCAATACAATGGCACTAAATTCATATCTCTCAATAGTTACCCTGAATGTGAATGGGCTAAATGCCCCTGTCAAAAGACACAGGGTATCAGAATGGATAAAAGAACAAAACCCATCTATATGTTGCCTCCAAGAAACTCATTTTAAGCCCGAAGACACCTCCAGATTTAAAGTGAGGGGGTGGAAAAGAATTTACCATGCTAATGGACATCAGAAGAAAGCAGGAGTGGCAATCCTTATATCAGATCAATTAGATTTTAAGCCAAAGACTATAATAAGAGATGAGGAAGGACACTATATCATACTCAAAGGGTCTGTCCAACAAGAAGATTTAACAATTTTAAATATCTATGCCCCCAATGTGGGAGCAGCCAACTATATAAACCAATTAATAACAAAATCAAAGAAACACATCAACAATAATACAATGATAGTAGGGGACTTTAACACTCCCCTCACTGAAATGGACAGGTCATCCAAGCAAAAGATCAGCAAGGATATAAAGGCCTTAAATGACACACTGGACCAGATGGACATCACAGATATATTCAGAACATTTCATCCCAAAGCAACAGAATACACATTCTTCTCTAGTGCACATGGAACATTCTCCAGAATAGATCACATCCTCGGTCCTAAATCAGGACTCAACTGGTATCAAAAGATTGGGATCATTCCCTGCATATTTTCAGACCACAATGCTCTAAAGCTAGAACTCAACCACAAAAGGAAGTTTGGAAAGAACCCAAATACATGGAGACTAAACAGTATCCTTCTAAAGAATGAATGGGTCAACCGGGAAATTAAAGAAGAATTGAAAAAAAATCATGGAAACAAATGATAATGAAAATACAACAGTTCAAAATCTGTGGGACACAACAAAGGCAGTCCTGAGAGGAAAATATATAGCGGTACAAGCCTTTCTCAAGAAACAAGAAAGGTCTCAGGTACACAACCTAACCCTACACCTAAAGGAGCTGGAGAAAGAACAAGAAAGAAACCCTAAGCCCAGCAGGAGAAGAGAAATCATAAAGATCAGAGCAGAAATCAATGAAATAGAAACCAAAAAAACAATAGAACAAATCAACGAAACTAGGAGCTGGTTCTTTGAAAGAATTAATAAAATTGATAAACCCCTGGCCCGACTTATCAAAAAGAAAAGAGAAAGGACCCAAATAAATAAAATCATGAATGAAAGAGGAGAGATCACAACTAACACCAAAGAAATACAAACTATTATAAGAACATACTATGAGCAACTCTACGGCAATAAATTTGACAATCTGGAAGAAATGGATGCATTCCTAGAAACCTATAAACTACCACAACTGAGCCAGGAAGAAATAGAAAGCCTGAACAGACCCATAACCAGTAAGGAGATTGAAACAGTCATTAAAAATCTCCAAACAAACAAAAGCCCAGGGCCAGACGGCTTCCCGGGGGAATTCTACCAAACATTTAAAGAAGAACTAATTCCTATTCTCCTGAAACTGTTCCAAAAAATAGAAATGGAAGGAAAACTTCCAAACTCATTGTATGAGGCCAGCATCACCTTGATCCCAAAACCAGACAAGATCCCACCAAAAAAGAGAGCTATAGACCGATATCCTTGATGAACACAGATGCGAAAATACTCAACAAAATACTAGCCAACATCAATATGCTTTGTATGAAGTATAACTTCCTCACCCAATATTCTATAGAAATGTTTTTCCATAAGTTTCACAAAGCACTTTATGAGAGTTATTCTTTTTTTCTGAAGTCTTTGAAAAGAAACTAAAACCCGTTCTCCAGGTAAATATTTCTGTTTAATGAAGAAAGAAAAAAAATTTCTCATCTTCCTTCCCTTTCAATTTCATCATTGCTTTAAAAAAAAAAATGGATTTAAAAAAAAAAAGAATTTAAATTTGCATACTTTTCTTACCATCTACCTTGTGCTGGGTAGGTTTGACCTATGAGAGTGCCAATATCTCAGGCATGAGGGGAGCCCCCATCATAAGCCCAAGGGACCTCAAGAGCTCAGAAGCCTCCCTGGGGAGAAGAAGACAGATTAAGCGTTTGCCCCCACTCTCTCCCACCCCCCCATCTTCCGAGTGTCTCTGCTTCAGTTTCTCATCAGTCCTGTAGGAACCTTCTAGACTCTTGCTTTTCTTCCACGCTCATGTCCCCTTCAGCTCCAGGGCTCCACTGGTGGGGATAGGGCTGGAAGAAGAAAGAGGGAAAAGAAGAGATTATATAGTGCTCATCACCTCCAAGTGGGTTCAAACTCAATGCTAAGGTCAGCATCAACTTCCAAGCAGCTTCCAAAGGACCCTCAACAAAGACTACTCTTCCCAGGAAGTGCTCCCGCCTCAGCATAGCTGACGGAGCCCACCTATTGGCAACTCCCAATCTTCCTTCAAGGGACCCTCAAAATACTTGCCATGTTTCCTCTCCTCTTCTCCTGTCTCTGCCTTCAACATGAAAACCAAGGGATCCTGTGAGAGTCCTTTGAGATGTCCAGCTAAGGAGCAGGAAGGTACGGGCAGACAGGCGTCAAATCAGAAACAATATCAGAACAGTCAAACACACTTATTTAGGATTTGATGGGGGGGCTCACATCTCCCTCTGTGACACTGCTTATAAGTCCCCAGCCTGAGGCTTATCCGAGAGTACATTACGTAAGAACATTACGTAAGTACATTTACTTCTGTAAAGCAGAGTAAATGCATCTAAAAATCAGAGCTACCTTAGGAGTGCTAAACTGAGTTAGAGAAGAGTTTTACTATTTTTCACTGAATACGAAGCTTACATGTGGGCTCTAAAAAACAAATAATAAGTAAACAAATAGCAGAATGAGTAAATAAACAAAAAGCAGAATCGGACCCATAAATACAGAGAAGAAACTGATGGTTTCCAGAGGGGAAGTGGGGTAGGAGGAGTGGGCACAGTGATGATGGGGGGTGGGAGATATAGGCTTTTCATGATGGAATGAGGACATCCTGGGAAGAAAGGCACAACATAGGGAATATAGCCAATGGTATTGTAACACTGTTGCATGGTGACACTTGGGGTGAGCACAGTATGACATCCAGAGATGTGAAATCACTATGTTGCATACCTCGAAATTAATGTAACACTGTGTGTCAGCATTGTGTGTGTTTTTTTAAGAAACAGTGCTGTTAGATTCACAAGGTCCCAAAAGGTAGGTGGCAGGTATAGTTGGAGAGCCGAGGGGCTGTCCTATTACGCACTCCACTCCTTCGGTTGAGTCGACGTGGCCCATCCTGGTGGCCCGGGACCAGAGACTCCAAACAGCCCCGATGATAAGCCTAATAGGATGGAAAGCATCAAAATGAATTGCTTTCATTTATTTTAAATGACAGAACTCCACCATTAGATGCACCGGGAGAGAAAAGGCCGAAGTCAAGGGAACATAAAACAGGGTCCAAATGCCCACGTTATTTCAAGGTACCAAGTGAATTTTTAAAGCAGTTTCCTAAAAAACTTAAATCCTTCCCTAAGCCCTGTCTGTGCGTGTTTATGTCCTGTCATCCCACCATATAGTTCAACTACAAGTAGTTAAATGCTAATTAGAACTAGGTCACACCAATCAGCTTTGAAAAACGTAAAAGGTGCCAGGTGTGGTGTCCCCTGGCCTGGCCAACTGACAGGCCTTTTCCCATCAGTAGTCCATAATTTAGGCTGTAGCCTTAGGTCGTTCTTGATCATCTCATTAGAGCTGCAGTGAGAAGCTCACTAGAGATTTAAATTCTCAGGCATCAGGCCCCTCAGGCTAAGGTGAAAAAGCCCAAGAACTCAACGCCATTACCCCATTAAATGTGGGATGAAAAGTAAGCTGGAAATGAGCTGGTTTGAAAAACTGGCTGAAAAAAGGAACTGAGAACCACCCAGAACTGGTCCCTCCCAGGAGGAGCTGACCTTTGGAGCACGACGCTACAGCATGGGCTCCGCTCAGAGATAGTCTAGAAATGAGTAAGAAAAGGCTACGATTCCTAGCACAGGTTACCCATTATTCTCGGGATCCAGATACCAGACCCTATTAGTCAAAATGAAGAAAACGCAAAAAATTAAAAATCTGAGCATATTTTCTACCTAAGATTAATTTTTGAGATTTGTTTATTGTTTCATTGTACTCTAGGTTTGTGTACAGACCGCTGGTGGGCTTGAGACCCTCCCCTCAGCCTTTTCCTTTATTCTTTTCCAAGATAGCCAAGGTATCTCTGCGGTCCCAAAAAAACATACAGTTCGGATGAGTAAAAGGTAATTATAACAGTACTTGCATAGCTCAGGCAGTGTCCCTGATCACTCAAAAGGAAATGCTTATCTACTTTTAAAATAAAACAAACAAATTTAAAAAGTCATAAGCCTAAGGACAAAACGAGGAGATGAAAAGAGAATCAATTAATTAAAAAAAAAAAAAGAACAAAAACCCAGTCCTCACTACAGTGCCAAGTATTAAAGTTATGCTAAAAAGAAAACCCTCTATCTTTGTAGGAAACTACAAACTCAGAAAAATTGAGAGACAGAGATTCGGATGGGCTGTTTTCTCCTACACACTGAAATCCCATGTCTAAGGTGCTCCAACTCCTAAAAGATGGCTTCCCCGTACCCACAAGAGATACCTCATTCACGAGACTCTAGTGGAGACCAGAATTACGAAACTTGGCTTATTGGAAGGTTAGTCCCCCTAGAGATGACCTCTCCAAGTGAAGCAGGTTAAAAATAAACTCTGGTGAATGCTAAATTAATCTAATGTTACACAATATGAAAAGTCCTTGAACATGATCTCGTCATGGACATGCCTCAGGTTTATTTAAGAAACTAGATCTCTACCTGTATTGTTTGGGCTTTTTGCCACTGTTTGAGCAATGGAAATTCTACTTCTCAGAGCATCAGTATTAGTCTTCCTGTAGGATGATAGGGTAGTGGTTTAGATGGGAGATTTTCAGAGTGGCATAAGGAAAAATATATATATATACATGTATTTTATATTTGTATTTATATATAGAGATACATATATGTGTGTATGTGTGTTTCTATATATATACACACACATTCATACTATATCATGGAAAGAGCACTGGACCAGTTGGGTAGCACCCTAAATATTTTCTAAATATTTTCAGAAGACAGTAATAGGCTCTTGCCCTATTCCTGAACCCACATTGTCCATTGGTGAGACAGACAATAAGCTTGGAGAAGCTTCTGTCCCCTACAAGGGTAGCTAAACCTATTAGCAGCCATGGAATTTTTTAATTATCTTTTTCACAGAACCGACTCATGAGATCTTGGGAGAATTTTTTTTTTAAGATTTTATTTATTTATTTGACAGAGAGAGAGAGAGAGAGATCACAAGTAGGCAGAGAGGCAGGCAGAGGGAGAGGGGGAAGCAGACTCCCTGCTGAGCAGAGAACCCCATGTGGGGCTCTATCCCAGGACCCAGAGACCATGACCGGAGCCAAAGGCAGAGGCCCAACCCACTGAGCCACCCAGGTGCCCCATTGGGAGAATTTTTTAGGTTCACAGCAGGACTCCATAAAAATTAGTCTGAATACCTTATAAGAACTCTCCATTTTTATCTTAATGCAAGTGATAATGTCAGAGTCTCTCAGACATTGACTTCTTAAATTTTTAAATAAATCTGGTAACTATAAAGGGTGGGTGACAAAAACAGTTATAATTTACGGAACATCTATTATGTACCAGCCATAGATCTAAGTCCTTTATATGAGTTAGGTCATATAATCATCACACAACTCCATGAGGAAAGACTATGTCAGCCCCATCCAAAGATGAGGGACCCGAGGCAAACTAGGTGTTTTCATAAGGTGACTTCGCTAATAAATAGCAAAATTGGGGTTTGAATCCAGATAACCCATTCTAAAGTCATACTTTTCCCACTCTGAGAGGTCTGGAAAATAAAAATAATTACACAAAGTAATGAGGAACTAGCCCCTTTTCTTGCATAAAAATTATGATTCTATTTCCTCTTAACAGAGGCAGTGAAGTGTAGTGATTTTTTAATCACTGCAAATTCTGGCAGATTACCCAGGTCATAAATCCCCACCTCCCACTCACCGTTCTGTGACCTGGTGATGATCAACTCTGCGATGTGGGTCAGGTATCATGTTGTTCTGTGCCTCAGTTTCCTCATGTGTGAAATCAGGATAATGATGATAATTGTTCCTGCCTTATAGGGTTGACCTGAGGTTCAAATAAGTAGCGCATGGTACAACTAAGTAGCACACGGTAAGTGTTATACAAGCATAAGCCATTGTCCTCAAGAATTTAGAGAAGAAATCATTCGTCCAAACTGCTGTCAAGAACAATCACTGAACACATAAATATTCCTTTCCATGGTGTAGTCCCAATTTCCAAAAGTCACCACTAATACAGGTGCTACTCCAAAACACCGAATCCCTCTTCCCATAAAACCCACACTCTTTCCGGGGTGACGGTAGAAGTCACGGACACTGCTGGTGAGGAAGGACGGCCCCGGAGAGCACGAGGCTGACCACCACCACGGCAGAGAGGGTGTCAGGAATTGATTTCAAATCAGGTTCTTAAGGATAATGTGGAGGATAATTATAATCATTATTGTTATTGTCATTACACCTTGCAATTACCTTGGCTTAATTAATTCAAGCTTGTGAAGTGCTTTGAGATCCTCAGATGAAAGGTGCCAAGTAGAAGGGTCATTATTTTTCTACTGCTCCTTTCATCCAAGGTGATTATAGCTCTTCATAAGCATTAATTAATCCTCATAAGAGCCCCAGAGAGTAGATAAGTGTAGGAGTCATCCACACTGGGTCCAAAAGAGACATTTATCCAAGGGGTTTAGTGTTCGTCTGGCTGGTGGGAGGCCCCCAAATCACAGGGCTTTGTGACTGACACACCCGAAATTTGTACAAGCCTGTTTTGGGAAGGCTTGAACAAAACTTGAAGGCTTGGTTCAAATTTGTCATGTTGAATGAGGGCAATGAGGACTCAGTGAGGACCAATTTGGACATGGCCCCATTTTTAGAAATTATTATACAGGTTGTACCCAGAGAGGTATCCTCACTGTCTTTTTTTTTTTTTTTAAGATTTTATTTATTTATTTGACAGAGACAGATCACAAGTAGGCAGAGAGGCAGAGAGAGAGAGAGGAGGAAGCAGGCTCCCCTGCTGAGCAGAGAGCCCGATGTGGGACTCCATCCCAGGACCCTGAGATCATGACCTGAGCCGAAGGCAGCGGCTTAACCCACTGAGCCACCCAGGCGCCCTCCTCACTGTCTTCATTGTGAGGTGAGGAGTAGAGAAAAGTAAAAACCTCCTCTATCGTGTTTCAACGACCTCACAACCTGATAGTCAACAAAACGTTTTCTCGCATTCTGTAGTGAAGGATTTCCCAAGGTCACAAAACCATGGAGCCTAAACTGGGAATTGGCCTTAGTTTAAAACCACAAACTGAGTTTGATTTTCAGTAAGATCTGTTAACTATGGTCTTGTTGGCTGCTGTGAATGCCTCCACTCAGGGATAAAGGGTGCTTGTGAATAAAATCCTGTGAGACAGGAATTGTACAGGCACAAGGTAAAACTCTTTTAACACAACTTTTAGGGAGATTTCTCTGACTTCTGATATGTTTTGAGGGCAAATATCTGTTTTGGGCACAAATATCCAAGGAGCAAAAGATTTGTGACACAAGCGGGCTGTGTATCCCACTGACTCCCAGGGAAGAGAAAGCCAGTGAGAAAGGATTTTGAGGGATGTTGAATACACTTGGTTTCTTTCATTATTGAAGTACTCGAGTTTTTGTACCTTTTGTTTAGAACTAGACATGAATGTGTGAGATCCTAGTTTATGTCAGGCTGTGTCTTAAGACTACAGCAGGAAATGAGCAGTCTCTGTCCCTGAGGTCACAGATCATCCTCTGAGTAGCGTCTCGGTCTTCTTTTCAGGATGTGACTGCGTCCAGGGAGCAGTACCGGTAGGGAAGAGGTAGACGAGTTGCCTGACCATTGGGTGCCAGACCCCACTTACCTGACATAGCAAACACTATGATTGCCCAGGCACAGATACTGATGACTGTTGGGTTTTTTATTATTATTACTGTTACTCTTGCTGTTATCATCAAATACAATAGCCTTATAATTACTATTGGCCATTCATCAAGAATTACAAAGCACAGGGTCAAAACAGGCTCCACCAAGGGTATATGATTTCGAGAGGCATTAAATGAAGTTTCATCTAAGCCCCACAGTCTGAATGGCTAGAATCTTTTTCGTCACCACAGGCTGCTTTTCTAAGAATATACAGACTTCATCACTGAATGTGTCTGCAAGCCAAGGGTTTGCTTTCGTCCGCGGTAGAAGGGAATCCTTTGAAACACTGGAATACTGCCTTTCCTGGAGATTCTTGGCCTATAGTAAGTGCTCAGCAAAAGTGGGTTGCCCTCACACAGATCTTCGTTAATGCTTGTGTTCTAGCATATTCTATGTCGGGTTAAAATGCCACTAAGACATATACTCAAATGTACTTTAGTCGTTAAGCTCATGGTCTCTGTTTTAGATTGATTTGGGCTCTTTCCAATGGTGCTTCCCTGACTGCCAGCTGTCATAGTACTAGGCATCATGAATTGTCATAATCCTAAGACTCGCACATCATCTCACCAAAGAGCTGATAGCCCATCAGCCACTATGCTAATCACACACGTGCTGACATCCTAAAACAAGGGGACAGATGACACCCTGAAAGCAGAAGCTTGCTGTGCCAGCTCAGCCCATGACAAGGCTGATTTTCCAACCTCATCAGCCCGTTAAAGACTAAAACTATTCCTCCATGTAAAATA
Organism: Mustela nigripes; assembly: GCF_022355385.1. Lineage (NCBI taxonomy): Eukaryota > Metazoa > Chordata > Mammalia > Carnivora > Mustelidae > Mustela > Mustela nigripes. The sequence continues at coordinate 10,150,279 of NC_081561.1, forward strand.
TGAAATGCTCTCAAGAGACATGTTTAAGGCAAATCTTTGAGTGTATGTTACCGAGGGTGACGGTGCAGGAGGACCCCCATAACATTACCGAGGAACACGAAAAGTTGCTCTGGCTCACTTAATTTTCATCTCTAAAGCATTCCATCACTTTCCTTAATACTTTAAGAAATAGTCTGTCGAACTTGCTTAGATCTAATTAGTATGAAATAACCAGGCCTGCCTACCTACTTTCTGATACTCTAAGCATAATCTTCCCATTAAGAGCAACTTTAATTTGTTTGGTCAATTAGCCTAGGAATGTGCTGGATAGATTTACCTGCATCCAGCTCAGCTTTCCCGAAGTAAAAACCAAGTGAAAAGATGTTGACCATAATTCTCCATTTGCCCCTCCAGACCCATACTTCACCCCTCTTTGTCCTGGTCTATGTGCTGGGTGGTTCCCACCTGTAGACCATATCTCGTCATTTCCCTTGGCCTCTGGCTTCTGGCAGGGGGGGTTGATCAATGGGAGACACCAGAGAAATCTTAGAAGGAGGAATGAGAGAGAGACTGGTAGTTGGGGAGGTGGTCCCATTCCTTCCCTTAGGGTCACAATTTTGACAGTAGTGACTCCCTTTGACCACAGGCAGCCCCCTTCCATGCCTCCTGCTCTCATCAGGTTCTGGTAATACTGCCCTCTCCCCTTGCCCCTTTAGCACAGGCATGGTAATGGCTTTCTGTGTTGCCAGACCCTGGATGCTTCATCACTTCTTGTAGGTCCTCCAACTCTGTCCCCCACTTCTCTAAACAGTCCCTTTGTTAAATTCCCTTCAGTTATTCCTCTGAGGGTTCCATACATGTATATTTCCAGTATTCCAACAGATAGAGATCTCCTTGAGTTCTTCCCAGGATGACCCCCCTCCTACTCCACAGTCCTTGGATCTGGCATCATAGAACGCATCAGTTGCAATAATGGGTGAAGATATATGTACATAACAAGAAGGTGCCATAGGTTAATGTAAATATCCATGGGGTGGTAACGAATCATGCACATTCTGCCACTCTAACCCCAGCTAGCTATCTGCTAGACTGTTCAACAACAGCCTAGGTTAATAGTAAGAGAGGTCTTCTTTCCTGGATATCAGCTTGACTAGCCACTATTATCTCTCACCGAACAGGAAGGTTGTACACCAATATTGACAGAGGGATAAGGATTTGTCTGCCAGTTCCATGGCTCTCTAGGCCAATACCTAGACTCATATGTTTTAAAGCAAGCATTCCTTAAATAACATTTTTCTACAGGTATGCTTACACATGGGTATACACACACACGAACATACTTCTTAAATCAGAGGGTTTGGAACACTGGTTTTCTTCTCATCGGGCTAACTTGGAATGTGCTCCTCCAGACCACGTCTGAACTCCAGTGTGGCTCCCCACACCCCTCCCAGTCATGCTACGGTGTGGTAATAGGGCTCCCCTCTGAAGCTTCCTAAGCCCATCTCCTTCCTGGGCACCAATGCTAATGGACCTTTGCTCTTGCTTTTGGCCCCTAATCAAAATTCAGCCTCCCACTGACCCAGTAGGTGCCTTGTGTCTCACCTGTGATCACTACAGACCTCCTGAATGCCTCCAGTCCCCCTATTTCTGAATCTCATCTGTCTAGGTGCCCCATTGTCAGAGTCTACCCAGCCCTTGGGCTACTGCCTCACCACATTGTGGCTGCCCGGTGCTATTCTCCTGATCCATGACTAGGGATGATACTTGGAGATGGGGCCAGAAGTGCTGCCGACGTCATTTCTGTGTCACCCGGCTCTTCCACAGCCACAGCCTTCCTGCCATTCCCCCGAAACAGTGCCTGACCTCTCTGAGTCGAAGCACTCCATGACGCTTTCCTAAACTGATCCTTGTATTCTCAAAGAGGGGGTAGAACAAAGAGAAACATTCTAGAAAGGGCACCAGAGGATATAATATGTACTCGTTCCAACCATCCCGCAAGGCAGACAGCCAGTGGCTGCTTTGATGTGACAGAAAAGCTGGTCTGACACTACCCTATGGAAACGCCTCACAAACTATTTTTATCTCACTGGATCTAATTTTTTTATGCAGAGGTGAAGGTTAAAAGCCAGGCTCTCCCTCAACCAGTTCATTACAAATATGAGCAGACTATTATTTGGCGACTAGAAGTATATAAAGCGAAATGAATTACACAGAAGCTTATGTAAGGAATGGGTGATACATCTTGAAGGCATTACCCCTTAAAGTGGCCACCGGATGAATCATTTTCCTCAATGTCCTTGAGAGGTCTAAGAAACTTCACAAAAAGAAGACTCTTATTCAAGAGTACTATATCCCCCGTTGTTGACTGAGTAATAAATCAAGTGACCAAAGCAATATGTAGCATATGGAATAATTGCCTGGCCCAGCACCCAGTAAACAAGAGTATATTTCACCCATGAGTAAATGCTGACTCCGATGTTCATTTACACCTGGTGGGATGATCATCAGAACGTCTGCCAACTCATCCCAAAAGATACAACCCGCCTATGGCCACCGCTGGTCTACATTTCGTCCCATAGAATCCTACCCACCTTTGGCCAGTGTTAAGTGGCTGAGGACTAAACACCTGACCCAGAGCAACCTAAACCAGAAGCTGTACAAAACCTGTGTCCTGGGGCCTTGTAATGAACTGGTCTGATCCAATTCCCTCTTGGGGATTAAAAAACAAGGGCATTGGGCTACAGAGGCTGTCTGGGCCTGGCAAGAGCCAACATTATGAGAGAATAGAAACTCTGGGTGAGCAGACATATGAAGCTTAGCTGAGTCACTCTAATAACAGAGAACTTGAGTGATGAATCATAAGGCCGTGAGGCTCAGATCGAGAATCACTGTCTCACTTAAGTCTGTGTAAGTCTCAGCCATATTAGAGCTCCAGAACTGAATGGCCATGACAACCATGTCCTTACACTGTATCCTTCCTCACAAAGCTCCTTGATCTAGCTTGAATGGGTCTCTGTTCCTCTTAAGCAAAAAGTGATTTCAAGCCCTGATTTAAAAAAAAAAAAAAAAATACAGGCTTATGTGCTACTCTGAAATTTCAAAAATTGAAGCAAATATTTTATTCCCTGCTTTTTTTTTTCCTCAGGGCAAAATGGAAAAGCCAAAACGGTCACTATAACTGCCATGTGCTCCATACCACAACATATCTGCCTAATCCTGAATTCTGAGGATGATGGAGTATGAATTAGTCCTTACATGCGGATTATACAGGTAACTGCCTACCCAGCTAACCTGTATGATGTCTGGGGAGAAATGAAGGGTCTTCAGCCATACACAGAAGAATCTCTACCCTAAATTACAATGCTTCAAAACCCAGCGTTTCATCTCTTGTGTTTGATCATTTAATTCATTTAATAAAAACAGTCCAAAGGTGGGGCTCCTGACTGGCTCAGTCAGTTGAGTGTCTGCCTTCAGCTCAGGTCATGATCTCAGGGTCCTGGGATTGAGCCCCTCATGGGGTTCCCCTTGCTCAGTGCAGAGTCTGCTTCTACCTCCCACCCCCATTTAAGATAGAAGAGAGACCTTAATATAAACAATATAAATATATTATATCTTAATATAATATAAATATAATATACAAATATAAATAATATAAAGAAAGAAAATCTTTAAAAATATATATTTACTTTTAAAGGGGGGGCAGTGAGAGAGACAATTCTTTAACTGCTGGTAGTCATTTACACCTTAGTAAGATTAAAGAAGCGTTTTTTTGGGTTTTTGTTTTTTTTTTTCTGCTGAGGGCAAAGGAAAGACAGCATGAGGGCTCCCAAAGAAAGGGAAAATGAAGACAGCACAAAGTAAGAAAATAGACAGAAAATTAGCAAGCTGACCTCACACCTGTATGTCCTAAAAGCAGACTTCACAGTTTCAGGCACAGAGGATCCCCAGAAACTTTCGCTTTGCTGCTGCTTATTAAAAGTAAACCCATGGTTTGATTGGTCTTCTAAATCAAGCTCACATTTGGTGGAACTAATTCCCCTTCCCCTCACCTACTTACTCTTCCCACCAAAGCTCATCTGTCACATTTGTTTCTGACTGTCTAGGGAGTGCCCCCCCTTTTTTTCTGAATATGAAAGTCAGCAAGCCCCACAGGATTGTTATGACTCAGGGTTGGAAGCCAGGATGAGTGCCGTGCCTATTTTTAAAAGATAATTATGATACATACAGCACTGAAGTCAGTCATCCAGTATTTTATTTATTGTCTTTGTAAGCAGATGGTCCTCAAAGTGTTTAAGCACATTTGAACATGCGAGATCCATTATTTATTGCACGGGATGGCGAACAGAGGCGGAACTTCACGTGGGCCATTAGCAGGTACAGAAGGACCAGAACACCATAAGGCAGCTGGCTTCCATGCCGCCAAAGAGAAAGACATCCTCTGGACACATTAGCTTCTAGTCACAGTGCTGTTGGATGAGAAAGCACACCTCTGTCTCCACCAGAAGCACTTTATAGATTTCTGTGTGTGTGAAAGTGAATCTGTCTCTTTTTGTTTGGCCTGAATTCTCTGGCAAATATTTAAGTTTTACAAGGAGAAGAAAGAAAGGAAGAAAAAAAACACAGACCCCGGTGTCTGTGACCAAAAGACTGACTGGATTCAGAATGCAAAGAGGTCCAGAGGATGGATTCATTCGGAAATGAAACGAGAAAGAAAAATAACTTTCTTAAACACAAGCAAAGGCCCTACCCCCCCTTCCCCAACATACCCCCCCCCAACCCTTTCTTTCTCTCCCTGTTTCCTCTCCTTCTTTATTATTGATACCTCTCTGCTTTTTGATCTCTGCACTCCTTTGTTTTGGCTTCCCAGGTGCCAAGGGAAAATGGCTAGCAGTGAGTTCTTCGCCTCCCCGGCCTCCCTCGGCAGCCAGCCCCTCTGGCTGAGCCAGCTGGACCACACTGAATTAGTCAAGTACTTCATTATCAACCCTCTCTGCACATTTTGCTCCAGGTAATAAATGCCCAAACGAGAAAGCCAGTGCCTTCTGCTGCTCTGTCTGTGAAGTTCCAGGGACCGGGCCAATTCCGCAGATCAGCTCCGTGCCCTGGGAGGGAGGGCCCCACTTTTCATGCTCGCCTGCAGTGTGTGCCCATCTCCATTCAGTCACAGGTCCTCTGGCCCCTGGGGCTGCCGATCACGCGCCCAGCCCGGGAGCAAGCCCCCTTCAGACCCCCCAAACCCCCACCCGGGAGGTCTGGGTCTGGGGTCTCCTCTGCGCCCCACGGACCTAGCACAGAGGACGGGGGGGTTGGGGGGGGGTGGAGCGTCCAATTACCACATTGGGATGGATGTCCTGCTCCGTAGAAGCTGCTCTTGTTAACAGGCAGTAGGGCCTGGGGACTCGAGGCAAGGCCGTTTTGACAATGGGATGACAAAAAGCAGATCCTAGGTTTGGTGGGTAAAGCCACAGGGTGGAATTTTTTAAAAAATAATAAAGTGGCCACCCTTCAGGAGTCATGTCAGAATAAATCATGATGTTAATTGTATGGCCCCTTCCGCTATGTCGCGGAATAAGCGGCTGCTTGACCCTCGGGGGAAATTAGATCCAGGTTGAGATCTCCAAAGCCAAGCAAATTTTCTCTGCAGAATTTTCCTATGGCTGCAGGTTTTTTGTTTGTTTTGTTTTGTTTTTTGCTTTTTGCTTTTTTTCAATTTTTTCCCCCCTGCTTCCCAGGAAGACTTGCAGGGCAGTCGAGTTTACTGCTGCAGGGAGAGGAAGCTTCCAGGTCTTCTTTCTGGTTGGCTGTTGGCGAGGACCTAAAACCTGGCCAGCAGTACCATTGAACTCTACTTTGGCCCATCTCTTGCCAGCACACTCAAGGGTGACCAAGATGGCAGTGTCATCGAATTTTAAATGCATTTAAGAAAATCGTCTAGAGAGACTAACATCTCAAAGATAACACTGCCTTAATGTAAAGTAAGGGAGGGGGGAGACTCCTAGGCAGGTGAGAATTCGGGGTAGATGTGCAACCCCCCCCCCCTTTTTTTTTTTTTTTTAAGATTTTATTTATTTATTCGACAGAGAGAGAGATCACAAGTAGGCAGAGAGAGAGAGAGAGGAGGAAGCAGGCTCCCTGCTGAGCAGAGAGCCCGATGTGGGACTCGATCCCAGGACCCTGAGATCATGACCTGAGCCGAAGGCAGCGGCTTAACCCACTGAGCCACCCAGGCGCCCCTGCAACCCCTTTTTAAATAAAGATTTTTTTCGCCATTCCAGGTGTATTACAGAAAGACCCTTGGAGGGAGAGCAGAGGTGCAGAGCGATTCTCAGCACTTACTATCAAAGAAGAAGGCAGAAGATCTGTGAGGTCCGAGAAGGGGACCCTTGTCCCCTACCTCTGTACCCCCAAGTCCACAAGGACCAAAATGGTAGAAATGAGGTTCTCTGGCCACCAAGATCTACACTGCAGCATTTAGATAAAAACGTCAGCAGCAAAATGCTGCTAAATTAATCCAACTTCTTTTGATTATTGATGTCCTACTGTTTTGTGCCCGAAACAACATACAAGATGCATCAGTCATTTATAAATTATTCATTCAGTTATTTTGGCAGCAGTGTCTTTCCATTTATCAACTGATAAATGTACGGAAGATAAGAAGGGTAATTTTATAGCCCCTTGACATTTACCTTTGACATGATTTTCATATTTAATAAGGGAAAAACACTAATGAAATACGTTTGACAACAGCAAAGGCATCACAGATTAACTCCAGCGCAATGAGCCATGAGCACCTGATCTCCCAGCCTCGGCCAGTACCTCTGACACACTCAGCAGCTCTCTCCTGTTTCTTGCTCGACACTCTCTCTCGTGTGGGCTGTGCCTGGGTGGCGTTAGTAGGCACAACTGGTCTTTTGTTTTGTAATGTGTTTGTGGGAGGAGATGCGGTCTGTATTTTGGGGTATTGGCAGGGCGATGCTCTAAACAGTTGAATTTTCTGTAATGTATCTGCCAGGCACATCGAACAGGTCTTTAGGGGGACAGGTCCGCCTGGTGGTTTTGTGGCATATGCCAAAGCAACTCACTTGAGAATTCTGTCTCCCCGGAGCACCTGGGTGGCTCAGTGGGTTAAGCCTCTGCCTTCGGCTCAGGTCATGATCTCAGGGTCCTCGGATGGAAACCCTCATCCACTCCCTGCTCAGCAGGAAGGCTGCTTCTCCCTCTCCCTCTGTGATCTCTCTCGCTCTCACTCTCTCTTAAAGAAATACATAAAAATTAAAAAAGAAAATTGTCTCCCCAGGATCCCTGATGAAGTTGCAATGGGTAATCTCTTCCCTCCCTACCTCTCTGCTCTGACCAGATCTTAAGTTGGCCTGCTCCTTGCCCATCTTCTCACGCGCTTTTCCATTCCACTGCCCTTCTCTGACCAACATTTATATGGAGGGAGATCCAGAGAGAAGCAAATACGGGTTACCAAATGACCCTCGGGGAAGGAATCTGGGATCTAGGTTTGGAACGGGTCTTGCAGCACAAATGGAGTGGCATGAAGAAGCCGAACAATGGATCTGGCGTATCAGAGGCCAGAAGAGGTAACAACAGCAAGGATTTCCTTCATTCTTATCAGCTAACTGGTGTGTCTAAATGTCTCAGCTATGTCCAAAAGCTTCATCCACACAATTTTGTCCCATATATGCATGTAGTAAGAGATAAATGGATTCCAGAAGTGAAGTCGGGTAGACAGACATTTCATATCCAGAGGACAGCCAGATAAAAATGTCTGTCTACCCGACTTCACATTTTTATCTGGCAGTCCTCTGGATATAAAATGTCATCTATTCCGAGGGTAACTGGGATGCCAGGCAGGAAACCAAAGCAGGAATTCAGGAATAATACCTCATGGGTGAGTTTATCAGGATCAGATTAGTAAAGTACATAACAGTGTTTGTAAACAATAATGTTATACAATAATTAATTACTATTTCATTCATAAGACTGTGATTTCCTTGAGAAAAAGGAACCAAATTGCACTAATGTTAATATCTTCATAACCTAGCACAACCTCAGCCAACCAGTGGGTATTCAATAACCAACATGTTTTACATAGTTAACATTTATTGAGGACTTACCACCTGGTCTGCACTGTATTAAACACCTAGCATGAATTATTTTATTTTGTCAGCCTCACAATGCTATCAAGATTAGTTCTCAATATTATAAAGCATTGAGATTAGGAAAATGAGATGTAGAGAGGGTCACATCGTAGTAAGTGGCAGAACTAAGGTAAACTCATAGATAATCTGATGCTAGAACCACACACACCACCTCTTGGGTTCAACATATAAGATGAGAACAGAGAGGGAAGGTGTTGGGTCAAAGAAGGACCAGCACCAAGCTGACCTCTGTCACTGGGCTAGGATTCATCAAGTTCCTCACGTGTTATTGAACCAAGGGTCTAAAGCAGCAGCTTCGTGGATATATTTCTAAACGAAATGCACAATTCAGAGCTTTACTCTCATTGATATAATAACAAGGGGGGAAAATCACCTGAAAGCAATAAATAGGATGAGAAGTATAATGGCAACAATTCTAAACTCTTTCTTTAATAAAACTGGACTATAACTCTAAACAATTTCTTTAAATAAATAATAAACGCCAACCTGCAATGTATTCAGAAGAGATACCAAATGTCATGAAGGTAAAGCTATTGAGAGCAAAAACCTTTGACTGAAGATCTCAAGCCAAGTCAACAAGGAGCACCTCTCCAAAGCAAATGGCACATCTGGAAGGTAAGACCAACAATCCATGTGTATTAGTCAGCAATTGCTGTGTAATGTATTACCTCAAAATTCAGTGGCTCTAACCATCATCATTTATTGCCTCACGGTTTCTGTAGGTCAGAATTTGGGCATGGATTCACTGATTTCTTTACTTCAAGAACCGTCACAAGCTGAAAGCAAAGCATCAACCAGGGCGGCAGTCATCTGAAGTCTCAACTGGGGTAGAATCCATCTCATTTATGTGTTTGAGGGTTTTTGATTGAGTTCCTTTTGCTTGAGTTTCCTGCTGGATATTGGCTGGAGGCCCTCTTGGTTCCTTTCCATGGAGGCCGCTCCATAAGCAGCTCACAACATGGAGATTTGCTTCATCAAAGCAAGCAAACAAGAAGAACTAGAGAAAGAGAAAGTGTATGAGCAGGACGGAAGACACATAAGGTTTTTATAACCCAATCCTGGAATTTTTTCTATTATTTTTCTATAGATGCAAGCCGCTAGGTCCAGCCTGCATCCAGTGAAGGGGTGTGGACACCAGGTGGTGAGGCTGAATGGGGCCATATTTGAAGTCCACTTGTCTCACCTTGTTTGAAACTAAAGGAGAGGTACATGTACTGGCAGTGGAAAATTCTTTGGACCAGTTAACACAAACAGGAAGGAATATGGGGGATGAACAGAGAATTAAACAAATAAGCTATGTTTGTAGAAAGCATTCTGTATTTGACAAATGTGATAAATTGTATTAATTTATACAATACAATAAATTGTATTAATGACTCCAGTTCTGCAGCCCTTTGTTCACACTCATTCTCATGTGACTTTTCAGTCACTAAAGAGGCAGTCTGTTTCTCCATCCTTTAAATCTTGGCTCAAACGTATGGTTTGTTTTGGCCAATAGGGTAAGGCAAATGTGATGTCCCAGTTCAAGACAAGTTCCCAAGAATCTTGTGTATTTCCTCTTGCATCCCTGCCATTGCTACAAAAAGGACAAACCCAGACTAACATGCAAACCTGAATAAAGAAGGTGAATAAAATAGAGAGAGAGTGCAAAGCCATTTCCAGTCCTGCCCACATTAGCCAACCTCCAGCCAATCACAGATTTATGAATGAGCCTATGTCCAAAACACTCATAATAGCTAATAAATGGTTATTTTAAGCCACTAGTTTCATAGTAACCTATTATGTTGGAGTAAGCAAGTCATACAGCATGGAAAAAAAAAAAAAAAGAAGGAATATCTGTATGGGAAGCTGTCCTTTGCTAACAATCTCATCTGGCCTGGGTGAAGTAAATGAAAAAATCCAAAGGAATATTCTTCAAGAACAAGTAGAATTCCTATAAGAGTGTTACATGGTTTCATCTCTTCTAAGGCTGGTCCAAAAAAAAAGAAAAAGAAAAAGTGATTTAAAAAAGAAAGAAAGGAAGGAAGGGAGAGAGGTTGGGAGGGAAGTTCTTTCTAAAATTGAACTAGCACAAAATACCCAAGAAATATAGCTAATCAAAAGGAGAAGAGCCAAGTGAAAATAATATACCCTCAAAAAATATTACCATAAAGCAGACAAAAACTACAAGAAAACACATTATAGTACATTTTAAAAATGTAATGAATCAGTTCACATTACAAGAGCTCAAGTAAGACGCTTGAGAAAATAAGTAAGATGCTGGAGATTGGAGAAAATATAGGGAACTAACGTAAATTTATCCAAAAGCTTGAAGACCTAGGGAACAAAGTAGAACACAAAGGCAAATTAGAAGTAATTTAAAAGGAAGCAATTTAAAAGAAGTAATATAAAAGGAAATCAACACTGTTGAAAACATGAAAGAGAAAAGACAAAGAAGTTAAGTTGGAAATAAACAGTTTCAAAATATTAGATAGAAAATAGTTTGCAAGTAAAACATGCCTAGAAAATATCAGGTTTGCATAAAGCATGTCCGAGAAAAAGAAGCAAAGTAATACAACTGGAAAAAAGAAAGATATAATTCAAGAAAAGTTTCCAAAAATATTCTATAGAATGTAAAAGCATAACGTATCCAAAGAAAAATTATGGAAATATTAACATAATTCTCTTCGAGACATATTCCCCCCCAAAATTCCTAAGCTTCAAAGACAAAAAAAGAATAATTTAGGGATCCAAAAAAAATCAAGTTATTTGTGAAGGAAAACAATGCTAGCTTCAGAGAACAGAAAGATCAGATACTATAAGATAAAAGAACGACACCCAGAAGATCTTTAAAGAAAGAAAATATGACTGAAGAGTCTTATACCCAGGTAAACCATCATTCAAGTATAAAGACAACAAATGCTCTTCCACATACAAGAAGACACAGATTTTAGATCTCTATAGGTCTTATCAAAAAACTATTAGAGGGACCCTGGGTCCCTAGGTTAAGCACCCAACTCTTGATTTCAGCTTTGGTCATGATCTCAGGATCCTGAGTTTGAGTCCCAAGACTGGCTCCACTCTGTGTATGGAGCCTCCTTGAGATTCTCTCTCTCCCTCCCCTCCATCCCTTCCCCACCCTGCACCCTGGTGTACTGTCACACACTTTGTCCAAGGAAGGAAAGAAGAAACTACTAGAGAACTAACTTCTCTAAATGCAATCACTCTTCATAAAGACTGATGAGAAGCATTGAAATTACTGATGTGTCCTGGCTTTGAACAAATGTGAGAATTATGCATTAAAGAATATACTCTTATCATTTAAAATTCTAATAAGGTAGAAATTATATGATTAACAGAATATGAAATGGGAAGGCAAGGGGTGCCTGGGGGCTTAGTCGGTCAAGCATCTGCCTTTGGTTCAGGTCATGATCCCAGGATTGAGCCCTACATCAGGCTCCCTGCTCAGCAGGAAGTCTGCTTCTCACTTTCCCTCTCCCCCACTCATTCTCTTTCTCACGCACTTGCTCTCCCTCACTCTCTCTCAAGTAAATACATTTTTTAAATCCTTTTTTTAAAAAAGGAAGGGGAAAGCAAGACCTAACATAATTATGCTTATTTCTTCTTTAAAGCAATTATTCTAGTAGCCTGGGGTCAAATGAGGCCATTTAAATGTGATATATGAAGTACAAAGAAATAAGTACACTTAGAGATATAATCACTAAAATTATCAATTAATATTAGGTGACAGGAGGGAAGGATATACATACACACATACAGAGTGGAACATTATTCAGACACAAGAAAGAAGAAAATCCTACCATTTACAACAATATAGATGAAACTTGAGGACATTATGCTAAATGAGATGACCCAGACACAGAAAGACAAATACTGTGTGATCTCACCTACACAGGGAATCTCAAAACAAACAAGCAAACAAACAAACAATAACCACCTCATAGAAGCAGAGTAGAATATGATTACCAGGGCAAGGGAGGGGAGGAAATGGAGAGATGTTAGTCAAAGGGTATAAAGTTGTATTAATGTAGGCTGAATAAGTCTATAGATCTAATGAACAGGAATGATATTGAATATGATATTGAACCTTGGAAACAGGCTGAAATGGTAGATTTCGGAGTCACTCATCACACACCAAAAAAGGTAACTATGTAAGGAGATATGTTAATTAGCTGGACTGTACTAATCATTTCACTAAGTATATATATATATATATATATATATATATACACACACACACATATATATATATAAAATACCATGTTATATATCTTAAATATATATCATTTTTATTTTAGGAAATTAATTTTAATTGTTCATAGTAGGGGTTAATAGATACTCTTTTAAGGCTGTCATTATTAAAATAATTGCTAGGACACAATTTAAAACTTTTAAGTTTATTATAAGAAACAAAGGAAGTAGGGGTGCCTGGTGGTACAGTCAGGCATCCAACTCTTGGTTTTAGCTCAGGTAGTGATTTCAGGGTTGTGAGATCAAACTCCCTGTCAGGCTCCAAGGTCAGCATGGAGTCTGCTTAAAAAGCTCTCTCTCTCTCTCAAATAAAAATAAATAAATCTTGAAAAAAAAAAAAGAAATGAAAAAAGGAACAAAATGAAAGAACAAATAACAAAGAGCAAGGCATAAGAAGAGAACTGAGAAATAAAATTCACTATTAAACAAAGCAAAAACCCCAGTAATCTGAAAATTTGTATCTCTCTACTAAACAAATGAGTCAAGACTAAGATCAGGACTGACATTATAGAATACCTGAGAAATGATGAAAATGAAAATATTACATATCACCTCAGAGATATTTTCAAAGAAATGTATCAATCACGCTTCATGTGGAAACACTAAAGCAGTTACATTAAAGACAGGAACAAAATAAGAATGTCCTCAATATAACCGTTAGCTAACATTGTTCTGAAAGTACCAGCCACTGTCTTTATTATTCATGGGTGATATTTATCTAAAAACATAAGAGAAACTATCAGAAACCTATAATGACAAACTTCATTAACCTTCCTGTATGGAAACAAACAACTGTATGTCCTAGGTCTTGCTCACCTGTAAAAACTCTTTGATAACAGTAAAATCAAGAAATAATTATAGGCACATGGAGTATGACTACTCTCCAGTATCAAGAGTTGTACAATTAATTTTCTCAAATAAAAATGTGATGATATTTCACTTTTCTTCCTTTTAATTGATATCACCAGCTCTTTTATGCCCCAAATGTTGTACGCCTTGGAAAGTTATATAACAATAACTTTTCCAGAAGGCAAAGTTTTCTTCTTCCGAAAGTGACATCTTTACAATTTAGGTTAAGACCTCTGCAGATTGGTCTTAGAATAAGCCTTACATTCCTAGAATGGAAACCCAATCAAAGGTTTTATGAAAACCAAATTTATGGAGGTCAAATGTTTTATGAAACTGTCTGAAACAAAGATATAAGATGATTTTTCCCTTTCTACCTTCCAGTCTGTTAACTCCATGTTCCTGAGAAAACCCCTAGCCCCCAACCTTGGTATGTCTCTATCTGTCACATATCAATGATGGCATCATGTCCAGTCATTTGTATGGCCAAGTTCAAGAGTGAATAAATATAGATCAAATCCTTCCTAAAATACATGGAAAACAAGATGACCACTTTGTGAAGCAGATTAGGTGATGTTTTCAGCCTGTGCTTATAAAAAGAACATGTAATGTCTTATGAAATAGATAAAAAGGAATTTATACTATTGTGGTTAAAATGGGGAGGAGCTTATTATTGTTGCCAGTCTATATTTGAGCAATGAGGAGTGTTTGAATATGATTAAGGGTTACTTATCTAGCCCCTTCTTAATGTTGGCAGTCACCTATCTCTACAACAAGAATATTTATAGTGGTTTCATTTATAATAGTTTCAAAGTGGAAACAACTGAAAAGCCCATTAACAGGGAGACAGATACTGCTGTATTTCTTGATTCTTCTATATGAATGTATTTTATAGATCAGCTAGACAGTTGAAAGAAGTGACATGTCATACTGTGGAGGAAAGGGACATACTGAGAAGATAAATAACCCAAGTGCCTAGAAACTGCGTCTGAGACAAGAAAAAAGTCACTGCAGTCATCTGAGCTAAGGGAAAACCAGAGGGCATTGGATGGACAAAGCACTAACATGAGGTAGAAGAAAGTCTTAAAATCCTAGATAAAGAATTCAGGTAAGTCAAAAAGCAACTTTTTAATCAAGCTCAGGTATCGGACCAGGATTGGCGTAAGTTCTACCCAATGACAATTATGGTTTTCTGAAAAAGGTACAAAGTTGTTTTTATTTCTTTGAAATTTTCCTCCATAGATGCCACGTCAAACCATGTTTGGTGACACTGATTGTTTAGCTACTTTGCCATGGTGTCATGGCAAGAACAAGACAGAACTCTCAACTTCACCAAGCTAAAATTCAACTTCCCAGCTAGAGACAGGTTATTAAGTTCCTGAGCCTTAGTCTACTAATCTTTAAAATGAGACTAAGAATAAATGGAGTTGTATTGCAGATTAAACAATTAAGCATATAAAGGGCACTTAATAGGTGAGTGCTTCCTTCTTTCATTCAATAAAATTATCTATTGACCTCTAAAAAGCAGAGTGAGAAAAAAGGTATTCTAAGGTCTCTCTTCCTCTTTCTCTCCCCACACCTTCCCTCTTACCTGGTGAGCCCAAGCAACCAGGTGTATTTAATGACAGCTACTTTATTTTTTATTAAGATTTTTTTAAATGTTTAAGTAATCTCTACATCCAACGTGGGGCTTGAATTTATAAACCTTGAGTGTTGTATATGCTACTGACTGAGCCAGCCAGGTGTCCCTAATGACAGCTACATTAATTATAAGTTTGTAGTCCTTGAATGAAAAACAAGTGTGAAAGTTGACACTGTGAAGCAAAACCTAAAATGTTATAATGCGAGTAAAAATTATTGTAGTGCTTCCTGTTGAATACAAACTCTGAAGGGATGATAATCTTGAATGACTAAAAGTGTGTGGATTCAATCTGGGCTACACTAAATGCTCAGCCTAGAAGGGTAATCTCCTTTCTTGTTACCCTTCTCCAGCCAAGTTCAAGTATGTAAAAACATAACTCTCCCTCAGTAAGAAAAGCTTAGGTATGCCTATCTTATGGAGTCACTGAGTTTAAAAATAAAGACCTACAGCTTCAATTATAAGCTTTCAGCTTTTAAAAATTACCTCTCCCTGTTTGAAAGAACTATAATATATAATCAGAATTTTCCAATATTAAAGGTATGGAAATTGTCCAGTCCTAACTTAAATTTATTATTCTTTTCCTTAAGTATAATGGCGGCCAAGTGAAAGAAAATCTCCTACCTAATTATTACCACCTATGTTTAATAAGATGACCCTGAATTTGTGCTCCAATGCTTTAAACTTTTCTTAACATATAATTTTCATGCACTAGTCAAGTATCTCTAAGTGCATCAAGAGATCACCTTAGGGCGCCTGGGTGGCTCAGTGGGTTAAAGCCTCTGCCTTCAGCTCGGGTCATGATCCCAGGCTGGGATCGAGCTCCGCATTGGGCTCTCTGCTCAGTGGCGATCCTGCTTCCTCCTCTCTCTCTGCCTGCCTCTCTGCCTACTTGTGATCTCTGTCTGTCAAATAAATAATTAAAATCTTTAAAAAAGAGAGAGAGAGAGAGAGATCACCTTACTCTTCAAATAGGTTCGTTTTTTCAAAGGGCTTCTTTTTTATCCCAAACCAAATTTGTTATCTTCTCCTCATTATCTATACCTTCTTAAAACTTCTGTATTTCTCATCTTGGTGCCACTAGACTTTCAGCCACTTAGGTTACTTGTTGACTCATACCTTTTGTTGCATTACAGGAGCAATGAGCAATCAAGGTCAGCTGATTCTACCTTCCCACTGCCAAAGAGCCACTTTAGACTTTCATCACCTTCTGGCCTACACCATTCACAACAGTCTTTCCTCAAGGAATTCTGCTTCAAGGCTTCTTGCAACTTAAATTCATTCTACTACCTCAGATTAAAATTCCTGCAGCACAATACTGAATAAATTATTCTTTGCACACTCATTCACTCAAGACACTTTAATGACATCAGTTCAGCTCCTCAAAACACTTTAATGGCACTAAATAAATACATAAGGCCCACAATTAGCCAACCTTGTTTTATACTTCCAGACTTTTCACCATACTGCTGCCTTACTGTCCTATGTAATGACAGCTGAGCCCAATGAAATCGCCCAACATGGCAAAACTACCCAAGGCTTCCCTCCTCCATATCTTTCCTCTTCCTGGTGCCTCCATACAGTCTTCCTTCCCTTTCTATCTTCCTTCACTAGCTGAAATCTTAGAAATGTCTTAAAATCCAACATAAATTCTGTAATGGATTGTCTAACCTCTAGAGTTAGAAATCACTTTGCCTCCCTCTGAACTGCCACACCACATTGACAGTCTCTTTTCAGACTTAACTACTCATTAGAATTATTGATATGCATGTTTCTATTTTTCTATTGTACCTAGATAACCTAGATATGTTCCTCAGTGTCAAGGTCTGCCTGTTGAAAGATAATTCTCCATGAATTGTGTGCTTCTGCATATCTTCCAAGCAGACATTGCTTTTGTTTTAGGCTATCAGTTCAAGGACATTACAGAGTGAACAGTCTTAGAACACAGGCAGTGTCTCCCTTCAGGGCACAGGTCAGACATGTTTCTTTCCTTTAATAAAAGATTCAGGCTTCTGAGCTCAGAGTTCATCTTCCACAACACACTCCACTGTATGGACAGATATTATCTGGCCCTCTTTACATTGTCCTTTGGGAACTGAGACTGAGGACCAGGACAAATGCTGATGCTTGGGTTACCATTCTTGTTGTGAAAAATGAAATCTTTTGTCTCTGATGCAAGAGTCTCATGTCTTCTGTCAGCATCCATGAAATTAGGTAGACTCTGGCAGATAGACTCTAACATGGTTCCCAAAGTCCCCATCTCCTCATATTAATGCCCTGTGATATCCTTTCCCCTTGAGGGTGGGTATTGTTTTTAACTAATAAAATACAGCAAAAATGACAAGGATGTATGTGATTACAAATACGTAATTACATTATGTATATTTGTAATGTCTGTCTCACAAGGAGACTTTCCCTCTTGCTGGTCTTGAGGAAGCAAATGGCCATGTTGAGAAGGTCCACATAGAAAGAAACCGAATGCAGCCTCCAGCTGAGAACTAACAAGAGCTGAGGCCCTCAGTTCACAGCCTGTAGAAAACTGAATGCTGTAGAAAACCAAGTGAGCTTGGAAGCAGATGTATTTCTAGTCAAGCTTCAGATAAGAACACAGTCCTGTCTAATACTCTGATTGCAGCCTTGCAAAGGACTCCACTAGGTCATGCCTAAACTGTGACCTACAGAATCTGTGAAAAATAGATGTGTCTTGTTTTAAGCCACTAATCCTATGGTATTAATTAATAATTAATTGATTATTAATAATTAATAATGTAATGGTATTTAATAATATATTACATTATGATTAATTTTATTGATTAATAATTGACAATAATTAATGATTAATACATAGACTAATTTGTTAGCTTGAAAATAAGGTGAAATATCAGACCCCTCACAGTTCTTGACTGTTTTGTCAACAAGGATTGGATGCTGACAGGCATATGACTTTCTAGAAGAGAGAGAAAGAGAGCCTTGTGGAAAAATTGATGGGAATTGTGGGTAGTCCATGGAAATCGATAAAAAATGTACGACGTTGTTTCCCCCACTATAAGGCAATTGGGTCAACTTCTGGCTAAAGTCAGAAGTCTTGGGTGCAGTGACAACTCTTCCTCCAGAACATGAGGTTCTTTATTTTTCATCCAGTATAAGATGGTGGATGTATTGACCAAATTATATAGTTAACCAGACAATAAGTATTCATCTATTTTATTTCTTATTAACACGGAGGAAATGTTTCTAACCTTCTAACCCAAGAGTTGTAGGCCAGATCTCAAGAAACAGATTCAAAGGCAATCAGCTGAACAGTGATTTTTAAAGAGTTAGTCATTGTTAACTCTCTGGGAAAGGGAACTTCCTCACCAATCTGGCTGTTAGCCTCAGGTCTGCACCACTATAACAACTAATACTACGATTCATTCTGGTGGGGACAGAAGGTGTTGACTTCTCTCAAGCACCCATTTATACTGTGAATATAAGGAAGAAAATTAGCAACTACCCTAGGCAGGAATTCATAGCCTCACAGTCATACTTAAAAAATGGTAACTATCTGATTGATGGAAATTTTATGCCTCACTCCATTGCCTGAAGCAAAGTCGTTGGTCAATGAAACTGTTGGGCATGGGCCTGGTTCACAGATAGATGAGCTAAGTTGAAGCCCAGTTGTGCCCACTGAGCTGCTACAGCTGTTCAGCTTCCATGACAGCTATGCAAAACCAAAATGCACACACTTGCTCTGGTCAATGGGCATAATAACTAAAGGCCATTTTCACAATCCTGGTTACTATTCCCCTTGATAAAGTATTTTATTGTTACTGGCTCTTACATTGGAGCCCATGGCCTAATTATTTGGTCTGTCACTTAGAAACTACAGACTGGCAAATTAACATACTCTTATTTAGGGCCATGAAATGTGAAAACAAATCATGCTGCTAATGGAACCATCTGGGTCACTCATGTAGAAGCTATGTAAGAGCCTATTCTCTGATGAAACCAACTGAAAACAAGTTACTGATTAAGTCTGTACCACCCAGATTGTTCCCACTGCTGCCTGGATTCATCATCACACTGGACATGGCAACATATCCACCATATTACACAGGGGAAAATAAATAAATAAATAAAGGATGTCATGTTCTTTGAAGCAAAGTCATCACTGCACAAGAGACTTCTGTCTCTTCCCAAAGTTGACCCAATTGTCTTACAGTGAGGCAAGCAACATTGCACAGGATATGGCCCCCAATTATTCCTGGAAGATCAACTACATTAGGCCCTTAACTACCTCTCAGGGGTATGGGTGGAACCTCACTGCTGTGGACACTTTTTGGTTTATGTGTTACTTTTCCAGTCTGACCAGGAGAATCTAGCCACACCAGCCTGGTAGTTAAAACTAAACTGAGTCATGTTTTTAGTTCTCTGGATCATTTGCATTTCAACATTGTTGTGCATTTATCACCAAAGCCACTCAATAATGGGCTAATAGTCAAGGTATACAAGGCATTGCTAAAAATAATAGAACAATCATCCAGCAACTAGTGGAGCTTAACAGCTGAGTGTGGTCAAAGGAGGAGACCCTCAAAGAGAGCCCTGCTAAAACCACTGCCAGATGAGAGTGACTATGGGTATACCTAAGGTTGAGCTCAGTAAGGAACAGTATCAGAAGGATAACACTGCAAGAGAAATAAAGTCCACAAAAATAACTCAGTCAGTCACTTAAAAAAATAATAATAACAAATGAATAACAGTAACAAGTCCCAAGATCAGGAGGGGGCCACCAGTACCAAGAGTTGTATATGGTATTATCTAAAATCCTCAGTTTCCAACACAAAGCTACAAGATTTGCAAAGAAATACTCAAGTAATACCTGTACACCAGGGAAAAGGCAGGCAACACCAAATGTGAGACTTACCAGATACCAAATTTAAGAGAAAAAGTCTCCTATGTAGTGATTATGAATATATTCAACAGTCTAAAAGAAAACTATATTAAAGAACTAAAGGAAGATATAAGGACAATGGACAATGGCACATCAGATAGGGAATATCAATAGAGAGAGAGATACTATAAAAAAGAACCAAATGGAAATTCTGGAGTTAAAAAGTACAATAACAGAAATGTAAAATTCATAAAGGGACTCAGAATATGTGAATGGCAAAAGAATAAGCGAACTTGAAGATAGATCAATAGAGAATATCAGTCCAAAAAAATAGAGTCAAATAAGAATAAAGAAAAAAGAAGACAGAAATGCAAAACACTATAAAGTGCACCTACATATGCATAATGGAAGTACTAGAAGGAAAAGAGAGAGAAGAAGTGGCAGAAAAATATTTGAGAAAATAATAGCTGAAAACTTCTCAGTTGTACTAAAAAACAGTAAGCTACACATCCAGGAACCTCAACAAACTCCAAGTGGAATAAAGACAAAGAGGCCCATAAACAGATTCACTGAAGTAAAAATGCTGAAAGTCAAAGACCAGGATAAACTCTTGAAAACAAAAAGAGAAAAACAACTCATTTTTACAAGGGAACCCCAATAAGATTCACAATCAACTTGTCTGCAAAAACAATGAGGACCAAAACGCAGGAGGATATCATATTCAAAGTATTCAAAGGGGAAAAAAACTTGTCAACCAAGAATCCTATATCTAGCAAAGCTATCTTTAAAAATTAAAAGCAAAATAAAGACATTTCCAGATGAACATTAACTGAGAGAATTTGTTGTTAGTAGATCTGCCTTATATGAAATACTAAAGGAAATTATTCAGGCTGAAGTGATCTCAAACAGTAATTAGAATTCATACCCAAAAAATCAACAAGCATTGGTAAGGTAACTATGTACTAATAAAAGGTTATATAAATATATATTCTCCTTTCTTCTCTTATTTAAAAATCAATTGTATTAAAAAATGTTTATAATATACTGTTGGGTCTATAACATATGGACATGTAATAAAATTGTTAATAACACAAAGGAAATGGATACGAGCAAAACTGTATTGAGCTAAGAAAACTATTCCAGAAAGTAAATCAAGTCCAGAAGGACATGCAAAGAGAACAAGAAATAACAAATACAAATATTAATATAATGAAAGCTATATAGACTCGTGCTCTTTTCTTCTCTTAGCTTCTTTGAAAGACAAAATTATGTAAAGTAATAGTTACAATATTCTGTTTTTTGTGTGTTTGTTGCATTTATAGACTTAATATGTATAACAATAATACCACAAGAAAAGAGAAAAAAAGGAAAATAGATCTTATGTAGAACAATAATTTCACAAAAAGGGGTAAAAAGAATGACATTCTTATATCTCACTTGAAAGGTTAGAATAAATGTGAAGCTGATTCTGATTGTTAAGACTTATATGGTAAGCTCTAGAACAACCACTAAGAAAATAGTTCAAAAATATATAGTGAAGAAAATCATTAATGGAATTAA
This sequence comes from Mustela nigripes, assembly GCF_022355385.1. Lineage (NCBI taxonomy): Eukaryota > Metazoa > Chordata > Mammalia > Carnivora > Mustelidae > Mustela > Mustela nigripes. The sequence goes on from NC_081561.1 coordinate 10,171,592, forward strand.
AATGCTACATTAGACAATATTCACTTAATGCAAAAGAAAACTTAATGAAAGACAAAAGAACAAAAAAGATGTGAAACACCTAACTAAAAGTAAAAGTGTGACATAAATTTAACTGTTATTGAAAAATAACATTAAATGTGAATAGATTAAACAATCCAATCAAAAGGCAGAGACTGTCAGATTGAATTAAAATATAATCCAGGGGGCACCTGGGAGGCTCTATAGGTTAAGCATCTGCCTTCAACTCAGGTCATGATCTCAGAATCTTTGGACTGAACCCCAGTCGGGTTCCCTGCTCAGTGAGGGTCTATTTCTCCCTCTTCCTCTGTCTCTCCTCCACCCCCCACTAGTGCTCTCTCAAATAAATAAATAAATATTTTTTAAAAAATGTGATCCAAATATATGTTATCTTCAAGAGACATATTTTACTTTGAAATACACAGAGATTGAAAGTAAAAGGATAGAAAACAATGTCCCATGCAAACAGCAACCACAAGAAAGATGATGTGGCTATACTACTATAAAACAAAATAGACTTTAAAACAACCACTACAGTTATTAGAGATAAAGGACACTTTATAATAATAAAAGGATGTATCCATCAGGAAGATATAATAATTATAAACATATATGCATCTAATAACACAGCACCAAAATATATAACACAAAACTGACAGAAATAAAGTAGTAAATATGGGCTGCCTGGATGGCTCAGTAGGTTAAGCACCTGACTCAGTTTTGGCTCAGGTCATGATCTCAGGGTCATGAGCTGGAGCTCCACCTTAGGCTCCACACTTAGCATGGAGTCTGCTAGAGATTCTCTCCCTCTCCCTCTACATTTGTCCCTTCCCCCATTTGCACTCTCCCCACCTCCACTTCTCATTCTCTCTCTTTCTCTCTGTCTAAAATAAATAATTAAATAAAATGTTCTTTTAAAAGAGAGAGATGAAAGGAAAAATAGACAATTCAACTGGATAACCACATGCAAAACAATAAATACATTTCTTTAAGGAAGATACATGCAAATGGCCGTGAAAAGATTCTCAACATTATCTGTCATTGCATTAGAAGAATCCAAGTCAAAACTGCAGTGAGACACCACTTTATACTCACTAGGATGACCAGACTCAAAAAGTCAATAACAAGTGTTGGGGAGAATGTGGAGAAATTATAATCCTCATATACTGTTGATGGGAACACAGAATGATGCCACCACTTTGGAAAGCATTCTAGCAGTTCCACAAAAGATTAAACATAGAATTACCATATGATCAGCAAAATATATATGTATATATACATATATATATCAAAAAATGAAAACCTATGTCCACATAAAAACTTGTACATGAGTGTTTATAGAAGCATTATTTATAGTAGTCAAAGATGGAAACAGACCAATTATCTATCAGCTAATGGAAGGTAAAACAATATGTGGGATAGCCATATAGTGGATTGTTTGGCCATTAAAAGGAATAAAATATTGATACATGCTACAACATGGTTGAACCTTGAAAACATGATGCAAAGTGAAAAAAGATATTGACAAAAGACTACATCTTATATGATTACACATATTTAAAATATCCAGAATATGTAAACCTATAAAGACAGAAAGTAGGTGTGATTGGGTTGCTTGGTTGGTTAAGTGTCTACCCTCTGCTCAGGTCATGATCCCAGGGTCCTGGGATCGAGCCCCACATCTGCTCTCTGCTCTTCCTTTCCCTCTCCATCCTACCCCTGCTCACTTGTTCTCTCTGTCTCTGCCTCTCTCTCTCTCAAGTAAGTAAAATCTTCTTAAAAATTATTTTAAAAGGGAAGAAAGCATACCAATGGCTGTTTAGGGTTGGAAGCTGAGAAGAATGAGGCTGGTTTGAGGGTTAGGGATAGCTAGAGGATATAAGATTTATTTTTTAAGGTGATGAAAATGTTCTATAATTAACTATGGTGATGGTTGCACATATCTGTGAATATACTAACAACCAGTAAAGTGTACATCTTAAATGGGTGAATTGTGTGGTATATGAATTATATCTCAATAAAAGTTTTTATAAGTTTATAAATAAATAACTGATTGGATTCAATCCACATACCTTAGTGAAACAGTTTGGTCCCGGAGTATGGCTGTTCACAAAAAAGCTCATCTTCTCTTAGATGCTTCCTGGGCAATGAACAGAATTAAAAATATATGATATTATATAGATCTATTTGAAAATTCAAGATTTTGGCCCAATGGTTCCCGTACATGACACTTCTTTCCCTTAATGGTAACCTCAGTCTAGCCTGCTTGGTTCAATCTCCAGGGAGCAGCCCAGCCAAAATAAAGGATAAAGAATTCAAAGGTAACTCTGGTTCAGCCACCTGGATTCTCTCATTGGATTGATACAGCTTTCAATTGTAAATGTCAGTACAATGACTACTTGCTTGAAAATCCCTCTAAAGGGACCCCACAAGGTCAAAGTGGAATTTCTAATAGTTCCCCATACATTTTATAAAAATCTCCTTGCCTGTTTTACATCTGACTTTTCCAGAGAAAATGTAGGGGGTGCATGAAATAAAGGTGAGGTTACATTTCATGGAATGGGATGCACCAATTTTGTGGAGGTATAAATTGACCAACAACCCCAGCACCTGATGGAGAACTACTTACGTACCTTGGGAGGTACAGTGGAAAAGAGTATTAATTATCTTGGCCTTTAGAAAAGTCCTGAAACCTTCTTTTTTAAAGACCATCTGGGGTAATTCTCCCTGTTACAAACTCCTTAAATTTAACAAACTGCTGGGCCTGGTGACCTCCATCTCTACAATTTGATCTCCATCTTGTACAAGTCAACATGGTAACTAAAGAGGAAAGCTATCTGGCTTTCCAAGATTTCTGGATGATTTCATGGGGTTTGTTCAGCTAGTTGAATCTGGGACCCCTGAGGTCACGACTGGTCAGTATTGGAGGCTGGCCTCATCCTACTGCCTAGAAGTCCTATTGACAGACTGGAGTCCTGTTGACTTGGAATTGTACCAGAAACAGCCACACATGGCTGTTTCTTCCTGTACATCCCACACAAAACACCTGGCACCATTTCCAGATGTCTTTCCAACTCCCATTCCCACAGCCATTGATCCATCATCCCAAGAGACAGACAAATGACATACAGCTGGTGACAGGGACAGATAGGACAAGTTGAATCCACTGCCATCAGACGGTTTCTCCAAAAATAATACTAAACTCAATTATTTAAACCAAACTGGGAAACTAAGGTCAACCAGTCAGCTACAAGACTGTCCACCTTTACCCCCAAACTGATAGAAATCCAACTGGAGGTCCAAGAAACTGTTAAAAAAAAAAAAAATTCCAGGGATAACATATGTGGAAGCCATTATTAACTTGCCTCCCTACTGAAAACATGGTGACATGCATCATAGCAGTGGGAGGTTGACAGGAGGCCATAAGAAATCTCCAACTTTGTAAGGAAATGCCACCAGTAAATTATGGAGCTTTCGTTTCAGATGAATGTGGAAATCTCTTCCAATGAGTCTACCAGGGGATTATTCTGGAGAAGCCTCCAGAAGAGAAACTGACTTGTTATTTATGTTCACTCTTCAGGCAGTATCCCGTATGATAAGAGTCACCCAATTTAAAAAGGTGAGACAAATTTTGACCCTGACTTTAGCTGAGTGCTCACCATTACCACCTTGGCCCTGGAAACCCTTCAGATCAACACAACTCATGGAAGATGTTGTCATGGAGGACAGAATTGCTACAGGCTTCCTCCTTGCAGGCAAGGTAAGGTTTGTACAATTGTTGACATATCCACTCTACCTGGATTTATGCCTTAGTCTGAATACAAAAGCCAACATGGTAACTAAAGAGGAAAGATCTCTGGCTTTTCAAGGTTTCTGGATGAGTTCATGGGTTTGTTGAGTTACTTGAGTCTGGGACCCCTGAGGTCATGATTGGTCAATATTGGTGGCTGGCCTCATGCCGCTGCCTACAAGTCCTGTTGACAGAGTAGAGTCCTGTTGAAAACAGTTTCAATTAAATGTTCTCTGAGACAGATTAAGTGGATTTGGTCCCAGCTTCTGTTGGTCAGATTAATCAGAGTGGCAATGGAGTGGGTAAATTTACCAAAAGCCAGGATGGTATAGAAACAAGGAGTGGCTATTATTTAAAAAACAAGATTTTCCCCCCGTGGGTCTCTCTGATTTCTGCACATAGCTGTTTTTGTTGTAGGATGTTTGTGTAGTGAACAGTTTTGGAAGATAGGGATGGTGTGTCCCTTTGGAACAAGGGGCATGTTTGCTTACAGTTCAATAGAAGAAGGATAACATCTCATTCTAGGACAAAGGGTAGGAATGCTTATTGCTCATTAAAAAGATCCTAGTTTCCTAGGCTCAGGGTTCTGTAATGGAACCTGGATCATCAGGGTCTCTTGGCTCTCTTCATGTGGCCCTGTGAGGACTGGGCTTCAGGGACTAAAGGCGAATTCTGGTTACTGCTATTACTATGACTAAGAAAACCATTTGTTTCTGACACAAGAATCTCGTGTTTTCTGCCAATGCCTAGGAAATTTTGGTAGGCTAAATTTGACAGTTAAGAGTTTGTTCATAGGCCCTTCACAGGTCTTGACTGTACCTGTGGCCCACTTACCTTTTTGTACTCTATTGTAAGTAAAGGAATCTGCATGTGAACACCCAAATATAGACATACTGTCCACAGGTCAAATCCATGCCTCTAATTATATATATATATATATATATATATATATAAAATAGGTACAACATAGGGTATTAAATATATGATTGGATATGGTCTATGGGAGAACAAAATATCATTTCTAAAATATGCTTACCCACGCAAAACCTTCCACCTAGCAAGGCTATTCATTCCAGCTCTCACAAACAATCGCCAAAGCTAAATTCTTTGTAGCTTGATCCTTAGCAGTCTCTAGGTCTGCTAAAATTAACACACTAATGTCCAGGACAGCTCAACTTTAGCACATCGAAGGTTCTCATTCCCATTCTTTCTTCCCTTTCTCTCTCCCCTACTTTCTTTGTATTCTTACAATTCTTGGCATAATGAGAAAAAGAATAACAATGATGATATCTGAACCCTAATGAACGATTCATCAGAGCAGCTCCAACCATCATTTCATCGAACATATACACAGAGTCAGCCACATTAAGGGTAAAAACAGATTTCTTTATCCCACGCAAGGCTTTGCATCCAAAGATAAAATGCTTGTTGACTTCCACACCTTCTGGGAGAATTAGAAAGGCAATGCGTTGTCTATTTTTAAGTAGTCTCTTTTAAGTTTCATTTAAAAAACAACTAACAGCAGATCACGATAGATTTGGAAAGATGATTCATCTCAGTTCAGCATGGGTCAGATGAGCAACTTCCCACTGTGGTCCAGGAAGCTGTGCTCCAGCATGAAACAGCTTGAGATGAACAGTGTTAGGCTAGGCCACAGTCAACGGGGAGCTGGAAAGAGAGTATGACCAACACACAGGAAGCTATCGGGTGTGGGCCACTCAGACCGAGGTTCCCTCCTTCTTCTGCTTTCTTCTACACTGAGGGTCAGCCTCATTCTAGGGATCAGACTAGTAGCTGCTACGCTAGTTTCCATCTGTTCAAAATAAAATAAAATAGGACCAACAGCCTCCCCCTTGTTCGTCAGTAACCTTCTTGGCCTTGAGGGGAGAGGAGAGATGTCACCACAGTGAGATCACGTCACTCCTGGGGGAGCAGCCAGCCTTCCTCCTGAGAGTCATGAGAAGCAGGCTTTTCTCCATGCCCTTCTCCCAAGCGCCCCCCACCCCCAGCCACGGTCTATGTCAAGTACCTAAGAGTTGTTCAAGAAGAGAGACGGAGAGGGAGAAGCTTGGATCCCACAAGTGCTGGAATGACCCCCTTATCTGTTCCACAGAGGCCCAGTGAGGCTGGCTTATTCAACGTTCAGCAGACTCTGAAATCTCAGATAAAACATGCTGGGCAAATACCAGGTGCTGATTCCTATTGTTTATCTCACTCTCTTCGGCTTTCGAATCAGCTTCAAGTTTCCACAGGATCAAAATTTCTCATGAAATGTGGGGTGTCAAGCAACTCTCCTTAAAAATGTTTCAGCCCGGGGGCACCTGGGTGGCTCAGTCCATTAGGTGAACAATTCTTGGTTTCAGCTAAGTCATGACCTCAGGGTCCTGAGATCGAGCCCCACATCAGGCTCTGCACTCAGCGGGGAGTCTGCTGGAGACCCTCTCCCTCTGTACCTCCCCACCCTTATTTATTTATTTATTTATTTATTTATTTTAAAAATGTTTAGGCCCGAGTGCCAGGGTGGCTCAGTCGGTTAAGTGTCCGACTCTTGGTTTCAGCTCAGGTCATGATCTCAGGGTCGTGGGATCGAGCTCCATGTCCAGCTCCACACTTACCATGAGTTCTGTTTGTCTCCTTTTCCCCTCACACTATCTTTCTCCCTCTCTCTCTCAAATAAATAAGTAAATCCTTTTAAAAAAGGGGGGGTCAGAGACCATCTTCAGTTGTTTCCAAATTTAGGGTTTACTGAAGCACGCCCCACGAAAATTGTAAAGGAGAGTGGACTGGTCTTCATACTTTGCAATAGTGACATCATCTGCATAATGCAAAATCAAATTTTCAAACCAGGCCCTGCCAATCCTTCTCACCTATCCCACAGTCACTTTGTTTCCATTTGAACTAGTTCCATTTCCGTGAGCATTTGTGGCTCAGAATTGAAAATATACTCTCCGACTCCACATTTGAAGAACCCCTTTAAAACAGGTGTGTAAGTACCTTGTTCTTAAACTGTTAACCTTACCAGTGAGGGCACTTCTCTCCCATTTGTGGATTTTACCTGCATGTGTGAGGACGCCTGTGGGAGTCCTCATTTGCCACAATTTTCTGCCAGAAAACTAATAATCAAATCAGTAAGTGGATCACTTAGCCCCAGAGCCTGCTTCAATCTAAGGATCGCAACGCACTTCTTTTTGAAACTTTGATTACAACAAGCAAGGATTGAAAAGGGGCCAGACCCTAAAGGCCACCGTGAAGAACTCTGAAAGCCAAGTTCTCCCAGCAGCACGTTGCTGTTTCTTCTGAGAGTGGGATGGAAGCTGGAGGTTTCTCCAGACTACAAGGGTCTGCACCAACCCAGTCAAAGGAGTTGAGAAGAGAAAAACTTTCAAGTCCTCTGACCTCTGTCTCCAAGTCTTCAGCCACAGAAGTTAGGACCAAAGAACATTCTCAGGCCCATGGAACCCTGACCAAAATGGATTTTCCATCCAATGCTGTTAGAGCCTTAGGTCAGCTCATACCCTCTCAGCGCCTTTGTTAAATATGGTATCACAACCCATGAGGGACCTTTTTTAAAAATTTCCCCAGGAGTGACTTTTTCTTCCCTCCCCATCTTCCCCCAGAGTTTTCTTTTGTTTGAAAGTGCAACCTCATTTTCAAAAATCCCTTGAATGAAAAACCATGAACATCAATTTTAGAAAACATTCGGGTTATGAAAGTGGCCACATTTGTTGATTTCTTAAATCAAGCTGAAGTTCTCTCCCCGTTACTGTATGGTAAGCCCTGGGGCTCCATTCAGATAAGTGTGCTGTGTTTCACTGCCAAAAAAAACATCCGTTTTTTTCCTCCAGTCACCATAAACCAACCACCCTAGAAAAACCTGCTTTGTTGTCCTGAAGGAGCTATTATTGTTCAGAATATTTTACATGTAAGTGAAACCTGAGCGTTGTTCTTCCTTTGTCTTATCATTTGTCACCGCGAACTTCCATTTTTCTTTATTCCTTCACGTTTAGCACCTGAGTACTTACGGGATCTGCAAAAGTACATATTGAAATATGCAAATAGTATATAGCATGTGAGTGTCAGATGCATGGAAATTAAATCAAATACAGGGAAGGAGACAAGGAACCGAGTGCATTAAAGCTAACTTTATGGCCCCAAGCTGTAGATAAATTGTGGTCTGTGGTAGTTAAACAACAGCTGTTCAGATTTAAAATAAAATTATGATAAGGATCCCCAGAAGATAACACTTCTTGAGGTAACGGCATTTACCTCAATGCATCTGTTAGCAACCGACACTGACAAGAGTGTTTATGTGAAGGTTTATTCCCATTTGTCTGCCTGTGTTCCATCATTCTCCCATTTCCAGTGGCGAACAATTCTCACGCGGTGGAACTGACATTTGGGTCCTAGCACAAGCTTTTCCTCCGTGCCCAGGCAGGTACATTTCTGCATCAGCTGCCGTGGTCCATCATCGCGAGGGAATGTCATCAGGAGCAGGACCCAGGGCTGCCGTGCAGGCAGGAAACCAGCAGGGAGAATGCTCCTGTAGCAGGGGTCCCTCCATTCAAACCCAGTCATCCCTAGACTCGTGGTGAGCAGTAGTTCTTTAAGAGCTTTACACCCAATAAAATGTAAACTTTTATATATTTTCTTCATTTACTGTGCAAGAGGTTTATTGCAGACACGTAGGAAACCACCCAGATGGAGTGGTAGCAGCCATTTCTCTCCACACTTCAGACCTCTGGATGTTCAACTTCGGGCCAGTCTGTTTGCTCACTCTCTCTGTGTCTCTCTCTCCTGACTTGTTTCATCTTTTGCGCCCTGGAGATCTAAAGCTCTGTCCGCTCCCCTCTCCTTCAACACCATCATACCCACCAACGTGTGTGTCCATAGCAGAGAGGCTGGACAAGGAAAAATAAAACTCTCCTCTGTCATGTTCTTCTGTAAATACAACTTGCCGAAGCGCAAAGAATGCATAAATTCTTTCAACAATTTCTACTTTGTTTAAAAGATGATATAGGGGCACCTGGGTGGCACAGTGGGTTAAGCCACTGCCTTTGGCTCAGGTCACGAACTCAGGGTCCGGGCATTGAGCCCCTGTTCGGGCTCTCTGCTCAGCAGGGAGCCTGCATCTCTCTCTCTCTCTCTGCCTGCCTCTCTGACTACTTACAATCTCTCTCCTTCTGTCAAATAAATAAATACTATCTTTAAAGAGCACAATATTAATTCAGGTGCTTTAAGGATAATCAAGAAATTAATTTTGAACGTATAGCTTTCACACAAAGCTGAAATGTAGAAAGATAAAATCTAAATGTAAAGACAGCTTCTGCATGCCAAGAAAAATCCTAATTGGGGGGGGGGGCGTTCAAACACAAGTGACTTTTGAAACACTGTATTTTTTCTTAAAAATGTCTTGAGAGAGAGATTGTGTATGCACATGTGCACTTAATTCCGAGCAGGGGATCAAGAGAGAGAGAGAGAAAATCTTAAGCAGGCTCCACACCCAGGACAGAGCCAGACCCAGTGCTCTCTGTCTCCTGACCCTGAGATCATTGAGCTGAAATTAAGAGTCAGACACTTAACCGACTGACCCACCCAGGCGCCCCCAAAGTTAATTTCATTTTTAAAGGTTCACTATTATTTTAGGACTAAAAATTCTTGCCTATTAAAAAATTACAAAGTTCATTTAAGAATGCAGTGTCTCAGGGCCCCTGGGTGGTCAGTTGGTTAAACCAGCCTCCTTGTGATTTTTGGTTCAGGTCATGACTTGAGTTCTGAGATCCAGCCCCATATGGGGCTCTGCACTTGGCAGTCTGCTGGAGATCCTCTCTCTCCCTCTCCCTCTGCCCCTCTTCCCGCTCATGCTTACTCTCTTTCACTCTGATAAATAAATAAATAAATTTAAATTTATTGAATTAATAATTATTAATTTATCTAATTTTTATTAATTATTTTTAATTTATTAAATTTGTAAAGTCAGTGACTTGAAATGTTACAGTGTGGGTTATTTTGACTTTTTTAAATTTTTATTCATTGATTTGATGGAGAAAGAGGGATCACAAGTAGGCAGAGAGGCAGGCAGAGAGAGGGGGGGAAGCAGGCTCCCCACTGAGCAGAGAGCCTGATGCAGGGCTCCATCCCAGGACCCTGAGATCCTGACCTGAGCCAAAGGCAAAGGCTTAACCCACTGAGCTACTCAGGTGCTCCTGATTTTAACTTTTTTAATAATAAAAATTTTTAAATTACCTTATTGCATGTTCTATAAGAATAAAATCTCTTCTTAGCCATGGTAAAGTCCAATTGCAGATTTTAAACTTCATTGAAAAATGTATTCTCCAAAAAAAAAAAAAAAAAATGTATTCTCCAAAGAAGCTCAATAATAGGACGGTGCCTCTCTTTATAGTTAACCAAATGACTGAAGTAAAAAGTGGACTAAATATGCAACTGCACTTTAATGTAAGGTAAATAAGAAATGCTATGGATTCATATATATGTATTAGCTAATTATTAACCTGTTTAAAATACCATTGTGAAGTGTAATGAATTGTAGATTCAACAGAATCCTCAGCATTACAGACATTTAAGCCAAACAAATGAATAAGTAAATATTGAAACCACGTAGAAAAATCAAGTGAACCCAGTCACTGCTAGAAAACATAAAGCATGTAATTCACAAAAGAAATGCAATTGTCCTTTAAGACAGTAAGAACTATTACTAAAAATTATCGCTCTTTATATCACACAGATAAATATAAGCTATACACACTAAATTCTGCTTTCCACAGTTGTTAGCCAGGGTTTACAATGATCTGAATATGAAGACAACCAAGATAAAAACTCGTCTTTTTACACCTGCCAATGTGTATATTAGAAAATAAAAGCTGTCCAAGTGAAGAAAATGGCTCTGCTCAGAGTTTAAAGCACCCTACTGGATAGCCTGCTAAACACCATTAGGAAAACAAAAGTTCTCTGCATCAAAAGACAAGTAAAAAGAGAAACCACAAAACAGGATGATTGTACGTATAATCCAGTGGTTTTACACCTAGAATATGTAAGGTACCCCTATGCTATAGACTGAATGCTTATATCCTCCCAAAATTCATATGTTGTAATCCTAATCCCCAAAGCATTGATATTAGAAGGTGGGGTCTTTGGGAAGTAAGTAGATTCATGAGGATGGGATCTTCCTAAATGCCTTTTAGAAAAAGACCCTACAGAGCTCCCTTGGGCCTTCTGCCATGTTAAGAGCACATTGAGAAGATGGCTGTCCATGAAGCAGGAAGTGAACTCTCACCAGACCCAAATGGGCCAGTGCCTCTGTACATGACTTCCCAACCTCCAGAACTACAAGAAATAAATTTCTCTTGTTTATAAGCCACCCACTCTATGGTATTCTGTTATGGCTCCCCAAACGGACTAGGACACACTACAAATCAATTAAAAAAGACAAGTCAGTAGAAAAATGGACAAAGTGTAAAGAAATTATACCACTTTGATTTCCTTTTAATACAAGACTCATGATACAAAGTTAAAAAAATAATGCAAACAGAGAATTCATGGGAGAGAAAATTCTAATAGAAAGATTTTTTGAAAGTTGAATTTCAAGAATAATTATAGATATGAAAACTAAAACCAGGAGATCTCATACTCACCAGACTGACGACAATTTTCCACTTCTGACACCAAGCTTTGTTGGCAAGTATATGGAACGACAGGGGCTAACATACATAGCTGATGGGAATATAAATGGATACATGCAATTTGGAGAAAATTCTGGGCTATATTTAGCAAATTTGAAACTATTCACAACCTGTGTCTCAGCAACTCCAAAAGACAAACCTGGAGAAATTCTTGTCCATATGCCCCAGGAGACATCTGCTAGAATTTCCATAGCAACATTGCTAAATAACAAGAAACTAATATATGTTAAAGGATATACCCATCAAGGTTATAATGCAGAAAAAACTGTGATGTATTTGTGATCATTTTCAAATAGCAGATATAATACATGTGTAGATATGTAAAGAGAAAGAGACTGACGTATCAGCATGAGTAAATTTCATGAACAGAAAGTTGAGAGAAAAAAGGAAGTTAGAAGGACAAGTACAGGTCAATAATATTTATATGAATTTTCAAAATCCATGCAACAGAGCACTATGGGGGTGTCTGGGTGGTTCAGTCAGTTAAGCACCTGACTTCAGCTCATGTCATGATCTCAGGGTCCTGGGATGGAACCCCACATTGGGATCTGCACTCAACAGGGAGTCTGTTTTTCCCTCTCCCTCTGTCCGTCCCTCTGCTTGTGCTCGCTCTGTCTCTCTGTCTCACTCTCAGACAAATAAATAAATACTTTTTTTTAAGAGAACTATGAATTGCTTATTAATACAAACATAAATTATAAAAATATAATTAAATATATGGAGATGATAGATACCAAATTCCGGAGCAAAATGATATCAGTTGGAGAGGGAGAAGAACAGAGCAAGGGGATAGAGGCTTTAATTGGACCTTTAATGGTTTATTTTTTAGGCTAGGTGAAGAGTACTTTGGTGTTCACTATATTATTCATTATGATTTTTGTTTACTTAACACACTTCATGATTTAAAACTAAAAATGCCATCTCTCAACCCTTAACATGATCTTTCAGGGTTCCCTCTAAAATATATAAATAAAGACAAATAAAAAGACAACATTCAAAATAACATTTGTATTAGCTTTCTAGAGCTGCTATAACAAAATACCATAGGTTGAGTGGCTTACACAACAGAAATATATTTTTCAACAATTCTGGAGATTGGAAGTCCAAGGTCAAAGTGTTGATAGGGTTGATTAATGTTGAGTCCTATCTCCTTGGCTTGTAGATGACCACTGTGTCCTCACATAGTTTTTCCTGCAGGGCTCAGATTCCTAGTGGCTCTATGTGTGTCCAAATGTCCTCTTCTATAAGGACAGGTCACATTGGGTCAGGGACCCAGCCGCAAGACCTCATTTAACTTTAATTACCTCTCTAAAGAGCCTATCTCCAAATGTGGTCACGTTTTTGAGCTCTTGGGGGTTAGGATTTAAACATCTGAATTTTGGGGGAACATATATTAGCCCATCACAATGTTGATATCTAAGATCAATAGACAAATAACATTTATTATAAGGACAATGGAGGGGTTTGAGAATAAATAATCAAAAGCAGGAATCAATACAGTATGGTCCCACCCTCACCCCTCAAAGGTAGTAGGAAGATTGTTCACCTCCCATTGTGCATCCTTACTTGAGATCTAAGGTCCAGCCACAGTGTTTGTATTGAGAATGCCAAACCATTTTCTAAAATTTTCTTTTGTTACCTGAAATATGTAGTATTTTGTATTTCTTTGAGACTTTAAGGGGGTGATTATTCCCCTCATTCAGCAATATTTTCCCGTTAGCATTTTTCTGCTTTCTCATTTTCATAAAAAGACAAATTAGGTCAGAGTTAAGATCTATTCTACCCCACCCCCCCTTCCATCCCCAAAGCAAGTCTATCCAGAGCCAGTGAAACACATGAAAAACTCCATCTCCCAGAATGCATTGTACCTGGTAAGAACTACACCTCCCAGTAGGCAATGTACCTCTGCAGTTTTTCCCAAATGTCTGCACCATTTTTATTTTATTTATTTTTTTTTAGCTACATTCTCTAAATGGATATATAAAGTGTATAGGCAGAAATAGCATCTGCAGTGGAATAAAAATCAGACTGTCTTCAGAAAATTTTTCCCTTCAGCCCTAAATGCCAGAATACAGTGGAACATTGTTTACAGTATTTTGAGACAGAGGGGGAGAAAGTCCTATGACCCTTGAGTTTATACCCAGCCAAGTTTTATTTGATGGGCAGAAGGCAACAGAAAGAACCTCTATCATAGGGCAGTTTATTGGTCTTTACTAATTAAACAAAGCCATAGCTTAGCTTTTTCAATATACATTTTAAAAATGCAAGAGAAATCGTTACACAAGAACGTTGTTTTCAAATTGATTCTGCAGCCAAGGAACAGAGCTTTTCCCTGAGATGTTTCATCCAACTGTTTCTTTGCTGCTTCTGATGCTGTTAATTTCCCAGCATCACCCACTGTTCTAAATTCTTGGCTGTTCTGATGACTCCTTAAAACAAGAAGTAATGCTGTTCTGTGCCAGCATTTACTAACAATGACCAAACTTTTCACATGGCCGATACAGAAAGTGCTCTTTTTGCCCTGCACAAAAGCAGAACTGCCAAGGCCAGCATAAAGGCCATTTTCATTGCCAAATCTCTTGGATATTGATTTTTTCTTCTGCATCTTTCAAATGTATACTGAGAAACCTAAGTGTGGTTTTATATATAATTAGTAAAGGCCAATAAAGTGGCCTATAACATTTCCCATCTGACACAAATCCCTCTCTATGAGCAACTTTCTTATAAGACTTGAGAATATTTCTACTTAATTATGATTTTAAAACAGTGTATTCAGTGGTATTGTGAGGTTTCAATTGCAATGAATAAAATCCGCTCTAGCTAGTTTTTAGCACAAGCAGGTTTATTACAAGTTTTAAATGGTTTCTTAGATTGTTGAAAAGGCTGAGGAAAGAGCCTCTCAGTCAGGTTTTAGGAACGACTCCCAACGTTACGAAACTCATCATCAAAGGAGGCTCTTCTGTCATGAGAAAGCCTCTTGCCAAACGAGGAAGCTGCCGCCTCCTGATCTCCACCACCACGACCCCAATCGAGAAGCCTGCTTTGATCTCTACCAGCAAAATGGGTCCCCTCTCCACCCACTCCCAACTCTCTAGTCAAACAACTATTAAGACTCCTACTGATGCTGTAGCAGAAAAACCAACTTCCCACCCAACCACACTGGCTAAGAAAATCAAGCAACAGAAACACAGACTCTGGGGGAGTCTGGGTGGCTCAGTGGGTTAAAGCCTCTGCCTTCAGCTTGGGTCATGGTCTCAGGGTCCTGGGATCAAGCCCCGCATGGGGCTCTCTGCTCGGCAGGGAGCCTGCTTTCTCCTCTCTCTCTCTGCCTGCCTCTCTGCCTACTTGTGATCTCTATCTGTCAAGTAAATAAACAAAATCTTTTAAGAAAGAAAGAAAGAAAGAAAGAAAGAAACACAGACTGTGTCATTCCACCTTCCAGATCTTAGATCTAATTCACCTACTTTCTGAAACCCAAATTATACTCAGAACCTTAGATACAAAGGATTCTGAGAAATACGCAAGCATGCGCACTAGAAGAAGATTGCAAAAGAAACTGGGCACTAATCCATCATACTCACAATAATACAACCCTAAGCTTAAATACATAGGGAAAAAGACTAACGACACACTATGATTCTAATGGCCCATTAAAATCATCTGGAGAGCTTTGTTGTAATTGCAGATAAGGGTTACAATAATATTAATAATACCAATAATATTAATTGCTAACATTTGACTTTGTGGTATGTGCTAACCAATATTCTATGTGCTTTACAGGCATGATACCATTTAATTTGTATATCAGCCCTAAGCTATGTACTTTTGTATCCTTAATTTACAAATAAGAGAACTGAAATAATATGCTCAAGGCTACATACTGTTAAGTGATGGGACCAAGATTCTAACCTGGTCAGTCCTGCCCCAGAGACTGCCTCTCTGCTGGATATTGATTCAGCAGTTCTGAGGTGGGATCCGGGACACTATTCTTTTAATAAGATCTCCGGGGTGATTCTCATGGACAATAAAGTTTTAATAATCTCCAGTATCTTCTAATGTTTTATAATCATTATGTATTAGTTTTATAACCAGGCAAAAGCTTTTAAAATTATAATATATGTAATTCTGTATATGCCATGTGATCATTGCCAGGTAAATAATCTAGTTATTGAAAACAAACACAGCAAAGTACTGGGTGCATGGATGGCCCAGTGGGTCAAGCAACCAATCTCCATTTTGGCTCAGGTCATGATCTCAGGGTCCTAGGATAGAATTCCACTTCAGACTCCATGTTCAGTGGAGACTCTGCTTATAGATTCTCTCTCCCCCTCTCTTTTTGCATTCTCTCTCTCTCTCTCAAATAAATAAATTAAGTTTAAAAAATACAACAATGCATCACCAGGGGTTTAAGTTTTTTTTTTTTTTAAGTTTATTTATTTCCAAGAAAGAGCATGAACAGGGCAGGGAGGTGGTGGTAGAGGGAAAGAATCAGACTCTTCACTGAGCTCAGAGCCCAACAAGGGGCTTCATCCTAGGACCCAGAGATCTTGACCTGAGCTGAGATTCTGACCTGAGCCAAAATCAAGAGTCCAATATGCAATGAACTAAGCCACCCAGGTGGCCAAGGGTTTATCTTTGTATGGTGGGACAGTACACAATATTTTGCTATCATCTACTTTTCAAATTTTCCAAGTGTTTCGCCATAAGCATTATTTTTATTTTTTGTCTGCCATGGTCAAGTTTCACCCATCAGTTCTCAGGTGGCTCAAAATGGCGTCCAGGTGCTAAAGACATAATCTCCTTTTTCCTTGCTTTTTACTTCTTTCTTTCCCTTCCCATGCAATTTCATATTATAAGATTCAAACCTGGAAAGATAACTTAAAATTTCCCAGTCTTTTGATCAGCTTAAGTGAAGAAAAACAAAATATTTGTCATGTAATTCAAGTATTTTATTTTTATCTTATACATTAGTGTACAAAGAAATGATTTTCAATGCCAATTTTGAACATGTCCATCAATACCTGTTGATCATACTTTATCTTTCTGTGTTATCTCTCGCTTCTGTCCATTTCCCATCCCTCTTGTCTGTGAGTCTGAAGGAACCTCACCATGCAGTGGCATGACCATCTTCTCGGGAGCACAGCTCACCAGAGAGGGAGCCAGCACTGTCCGCCAGCCCAGTCCAGCCGCTGCACAAGCACGAGCTCCCCTCACACTTGGCATCCGTGGCTTCAATGAGCCCAGCTCCGCAACCCTAATACATCATCCAAGCAAACATTAATATTTTACCTCAGTTATCAAGTGTGCCCGTTCAAACTTTTATCTAAAACATTCTTTATCATCTTTTCATTAAGTTCTCAAGAGCTAATGGTTTCTGAGTTCCCCGGGTAAGGATGATGTTCTGAATAATGAAAGCTCATTATTTCTCCACAGAATGCTTGTTAATTCAAATGATGATATTAAAACTATAGTAGCCTTTAGCGCTGGGGTGATTTCTAGCATACTTTATCATGTATCAATATATACTCTGTTTGTCAAAACTGCCCAGGGCTGGGGCTGACATTCTCTCTGGAGGAGTGTAGTGCTTCAAAAGGCACTGAGTACACCAAGGTGACAACTTGCAGAGTTTGCGCCTCTAGGAAATAGAAAGATGAAACTTGAAATGCCACTGTCTCCCTTGATTTCCTTATTAGTATTCATAAAGAGACAGTGCCCTCCTCTTTCTACTCCGCACGGGTCTCCCTTTTGAATGGAATAAAAGGAAATCAATATTTTGAAAAGGAAGAACACGTAGGAAGTTCTACACATGAACAGTTATTTATTTCCATTTAACTGATCCCACAGCACTGTGCCCACGAGAAAAGACTGGTTTGGTCACTGCTTAGACACGTATGTGCATGCACACAAGACAGCCTTCAACTCGGCGCTGAAGGGGGCTGATGGTATTCATGGGCAAAAAAAGTGTTAGTTCTCAGGGTAATTTTTTACAGGGCATTACTTTGTTCATTGAGTTTGGGATGTCTTTAGGTACTTCCTTCTTTATGTCCTCCCGGTTTTTAATGACCTAGCGGATTCCCACAATTGCCATATTGTGGGAATGCGTCCCCTCTTGTCCACTTTTGGCAACAGGATCTACCTGATGTTGCCAAAGCCACACCCCTCCCCTTCTTAATCTTTTGATTAAAAGGTTCTATATGACAGAGAAGCAACCCACCAAGAGGGCCACAATGAGGGAGTCGGCCAAGCCTAATATTACCTATGTGAGCACCACTGTCCCGAGTCAGCGGACTGCCTGCCTCGTTTCTCTCCCACTCGCTCTCCACCTTCCTGTTACTGTAAAGTTTTGCCCAAAATAGAAGATTGCTTCCTTCTAGCAACTTTGCAGATTCTTCTATATGCCCTGCCTTTTGGAACCACCTGATCTTAGGTCTCCAAGGAGAGGGCAACGTTCCCAAAACTGGGCATTTTGCCCCCCGCCCAAAGGTGTAAAACCTGAAGATTGTTGGTGCCTCCCTCTAGAACCTGAGAGGAATTGTAATTTTGAAAACCAAGCCATTCTCTAAGTTGCTTGGAACGGCGAGGTCAACGTTCAGGAGCACCCGTGTGTGCTACAAGATGCATTTCTGTACCACTGTCTCTTAATTATCTCTCCTGTGGAAGACTAGCGGGGCACCTGCCCACAGGCCCTATCATACCAACATGGTAAACTTCGGCAGTGGGGCTGCACTTTTAGAACAGTAACTATCCGAAAGAAAAGGATCTAGTTGCATTACTATAATTATATTAATTAGACCACTCAGTAATTTTTGCATTTTACATTAATCATGTTAGGCACCAGAATGATGCTTATTTAAAAGAAATAGAAATCACTCTGTTAATCCAATGCATGCCTGGTGAGAAACTTTGGACCTAATTTATTATAGAAGAGTGAAGGTATCTCTGGAATATTCTGGTCATTGGGTCAATTTAAGAAAAATGTGGTTTAAGAAAAATATGTAGGTCATTTCCCATTGCATTCCTGATTTTTAAGATTCTGACCCAACATCAGACTCTGTGCCAAAACATGTTCAGGGCACAAATAGATTCCAATTGGAGGTGGAGAAAATCGGGTCATCATATATGCTGGGAATTGCCTGAGGCTTCTCCCAAAGTATAAAAGGAGATTCAGTCTTAATACAGATAAAAATGAAGTAGATTTTGATGAAACTGATCTATAGCTAACTGACCGTTCCATTTGGTCTAGAAGCCTGGTGAGGATCCTCTTCCATAGAAGACCCCCCAGAAGCAAATGCTGTATCAATTTTCTCGAGATTACGAACTTCATTCTCACTCACACAGTCTTTTAAAAGCTTAGTTTTCTTGAGAATGTGTAACGTCAGAACATATACATGTGAAACATTGGGGAAATTGACTTCTTTTTTCTAAGATTTTATTTATTTATTTGACAGAGAGAGAGAGAGTACAAGGAAAGGGTGCAGCAGCAGGCAGAGGCGGGGGAGAAGCAGGTTTCCTGCTGAGCAGGGAGCCCAATGCAGGGCTCGATCCCAGGACCCTGGGACCATGACCTGAGCTGAAAGCAGATGCTTCACGACTGAGCCACCCAGGAGCCCCAGGAGATTGACTTCTTGACATGTAAGAATGCAAATAAATTTTGAAAAAGAAATGATCCTTACTGAGATTGACCAAAAAAAGAAATAGAAGGCTAAAATAAGGCAATATTCAAGGCAGATTCCACTTTCAATCAATTTCAATTCCACGAAGAGTTTTATTCAACACACATTTGTAAAGACAAAGTCAATTATAAATGTTTGCATGATTACCACTTATGAGGGCTTTATTTTAAAAATTTATGAACATCAGCAATGAAAACACAGAGGTAAAATTAATTTCACCACACCACCCCCCAAAAAGGATTCATAATTGAATCTCACACATATGATACCATATGTTTTCAGGGGTTGAGTCTGTTGGTTTCTAATGCATGCATGCATACAAAATTCTTTCAATGAATCACAAGTTGCACCCTACATATCATCTTCGACTATCCAGAATATGTCATATTAACCTCACAAATGAATCTTGGATGTGATCATGGCCAGCTGAAGGTCTGTTAGTGTTTCCAGCTCAACTGAAGGTCTTTGCTGATCGCTATCTAATAAGAATGTCTTTCCTCATCATCTGCAGATTATTTCTAAGGAAAGAAATTTATTCACTTTCTCACACATTTTTAGTTGTACGTGTTGCTATCTCTAGTGCAGAGCAGGGATTGGCAAACTTTTTCTATACAAAGGGTAAACATTTTAGAATTTCACAACCTTGAGGTCACTGTTGCCACCAAAGTGCAAAAGCAGCTGAAGATAATGCATAAATGAATGAGTGCAGCTGTATTCCCACTAATCTTTATTTATAAAGACAGGCAACAGTCCAGATGAGGTCCATGGTACATGGTCTAGTGACTTCTATGAAGGGAAACACATCCGAGAAGTCTTAACTCCTAACCCTGTGAATGTGACTTTCTTTAGGAACAGTCTTTGAAGGTATAATTAACTTAAGGATCTCATATGAAATCATCTTGGATTCAGCATGAGCCTAATCCAATGGCTGATGTCCTTATATGAGAAAGTAGAAGAGATCTGAGACTCAGAGAAGAAGATATTGTGAGGATAGAGGCAGAGATTGGAATTATGTGGCCACAAGCTAAGGGGCACCTGGAGCCACCAGAAGCTGAGAGAGGTGAGGAAGGATTCTCTCCTAGGGCCTTGAAAGGGAGCATGTCCCTACCCTGTGGATTTCAGACTTCTGACCTTCAGAATTGTGAAAGAATATGTCTCTGAGGTTTTAAGTCACCTCGTTTGTGGTCATTTGTAATAGCAGCCCTTGAAAACTAATATACCCCTCAAAAAGTTAAGACCCACTGTCATCCCAAAGTCCCATCAAGTGTGACAATGGTATCCTAAAGTCACTCAGCAGCTCATAGATAGCACAATGGCCTAGAAATCAGGTCTCTTGACTCTAAGTCAAGTGTTTCTCCCCCGCTATTCCATGATATCATGTGCTCACTTGTGTGCTAGACTCCATAGAAAAGTAAAATGGTGTGGAGAGAGCTTGCAATCCAGTCATGGATGAAATAGATAAATTTGTTCACTATTTGAAAATAAATGTAGTAGTTATAGGGCTCTGGACTCAGGCTACCTGGGTTCAAACAGCAGCACCACAGCTTACATGTTATTAAACCTTGAGTGAGTTACTTAACCTCTCCGTGTTTTGGTTGTCTCAGTGTGCAGATTTGAGTCAGTGATGGCACCTACAACATGAGGTTGCTGGCAACATGACATGACCTGATGTATGGAAAGAGCTGATGAGAGTAACTAGCCCAGAGTATTGTTACTATCTGCAAGATTTTATGTTCCACACTGAAATAACAGGGAAAAAATACATTCCTTGACTTCAAAGAGTTTCTAAGGTTATGTTCAAGGAAAATGCCATTATTCTAGCAAGTAACTGATGTGTTGGAAGGATCAGGAAATTTCAATGTAAAATATGATAACTAATGTAATGGGTCTGATCTTGGGAGCATATACTCAGGGGATCAGCGAGGGTTTCCTAGAGGAATAGTTACTACTCCCACAGTTGGAGTAACAGTTAGAAAAAATTATTAGAAAAGAATATAAAATAGCATACAATCTGATCTAAATCCTAAACAATTGCCTGGAACTACTTGTGGGACTTCAGAGATAAACAGGTTGGAGCAAGCATGGAAACCTAAAACCACTGGTTCATAGGGGACCCGAAAGTTTTCTGCCTGAACATCCATCCTGCACTTGAATTATTGGTAGAGTTTGAATTACTTCTATATGGAAATAGGATGGAAGTTTGGTCAGAAAACAATCATAGAGTTTAGCTTAAATATTTCACCGCATTAAATATTTCACTGTATTTAACAGAAAACTCACTACATTACAAAGCAGGCCATTCTACCTCTAAGTCTAATTATTAGAAAGTTCTTCATACTGAATTGAAACGTACCTGCCTATGGTTTTTACCCACTGGTTACTCATCTATCCATGAGTTGATTCAGTTTTAGTTGACATCATGGGGCAAACAGAACATGTCTGTTTCTTCTCTTATAAGACAGCTTTCAACTGTCATGTAAGGGATTAGCAAACCTGTTCTGTGAAGAACCAGAGTAAATACTTTAGGGTTTTCAAGCCAATGTGGTCTCTGTCACAACTACCCAACTCTACCATTGTAACACTAAGCAGGCAATATGTGAATTAACAGAGTAACTGTCTTCCAATAAAACTTTATTTATGACACCAAAATATGTATTTCATGTAATCTTCTTCAGATTTTTTTCAACAGTTTAAAAGGGGAAGGACACTTTTAACTCACAGACCGTACAAAAACAGGTAGCCAACCAGATTCAGCCTTCAGGCTGTCCCTTGCCCACACCTTAATGATTCAATGGCAGATTCAATGCTGCTCCCACCTGGTTTTTCCCTTCTCCAAACTAAATAGTTCTGGTTTCTGCATCTACTTCGTATAGGATGCCATAATGTCTTCTCATTACCCCAACCTAAAATTGCATTTTGGGGGTTTGTTTTCATCTTTTTCTGTGTGTCTGGCCATTACTCACATACACTGTATTATTTGCCTGATAGTATTCTAATTCATGTAAGATTATCTTTTAATCCTCAAACCAATCCTTAAAAGGAAGCTATTAGCTATTCATTTCTTACCTTGTTCCAGAAGCTAATATAATCCCTGTTCTCTAGATGAGGTAACGAAGGCACACAAGTGACTTGTCCCAGACCACATGGCTGGAAAGTGACAAGAAGGGTGTGAAGATGGATCTCCCCACTCCTCCTTCAGGCTGCTTCTAGCATGTCATGTCCCCTGGGTCCAGGGTCCAGAGGGCTCATAACCCTGGAGAAGGACATGAAGTTGATCCAATATGACTCATACTTGGTGAGCTCATGAGGCTTCTAAAGATCATCACTTCTCATTCTATACTTCTGAACCATCTTCTCAGTAAACAGATCCAGCATCTTACCTAGAATTTAAGTCAACAGTTTGTAAACTGAAGAATCATCCTCTTGCCTCTTTTGAGAGTTCTCAAAATCTTAAAGAAAGAGAAATCTGAACTCACTTAGGATTTAGGGGGAGAAAAAAAGAAGGGACACTGGGGGAAAGCAGAAAAGGATTAACAAAAGCGACATCTCTGCAATATGCTGAACCCTATATATGAAAGCTAGCAATCAGTCAGTTTCAGGCAGTGAATTGACCCCATCATTTTAATGGGAAAAAAAAAGAGATGAATGCGTTCGGTCGACATACTCCCATCTTGCTCCTTTCATTCAAATCCAGACACAGAAACTGATTTCGCCCTTATTCCAGAAGTAAGACAAGACACTAGAAAGGGAATGGTGAGCACCAACTTCCAGTAGTTCTAATGACAGTGCGCTGGCTATCACTTCTTGGCATCATCTTGGTACAATTTAAGTATAATTCTAAACATTAGAAAGTGGATCATTTTTTTTACATGACTGAAAAACTGTCTTTGGAAGCAATTACAAGGAGGTGTTTCAGAAATGTTTCACACAAATGCCTCAGAAAGAAGAAGAATAAACCCTCTCCTTCATAACACGATCACTATGTGGGACACATCACTGGGATGTGGGAGTTCTGAGTGACTTGTATAAAAATCAGTCTCGCAACTTTGTAGTCTTTTAAATGCCTTCTCAAGAGTTCTTTTCTTCCCCCTTTTGAACCAGATTTCAATTCTAATCAAAAATGTTAAGGTGAGCTAGTGTCTTGATGACCCCGTGAGTTTTAAAACATTACCTTGGCCCTTTTCTGTTTTAATATATTTTTTAACATCATTGACATTTTCTTTCCGGAAGTTAAAATACCACCTTTCAATGTGTGGTTCGAGCAAAAATACTCTTGGATTTAATTGAGCCTACCAATAACTCTGCTTTTCCTAGGCTGTGCAGACAATGAGCAAAAGAGACTTTATGAGTTAAAGATGGCTGCCTTCCCTGATGTTAACTGTGTTCCTGCAAGGCTCTGTGTAAGAAGACCTGCCCAAGGAGCATAGTTTATATGCACTGGCCTGGTTTGTGTAAATGCCAATCCACTGTTCGCAGAGCGTATGCCAGAGCCCGGTGTCAGAATAACCCTAGCTGTGTTTCGTAAACACCCAAGT
Organism: Mustela nigripes; assembly: GCF_022355385.1. Taxonomy (NCBI): domain Eukaryota; kingdom Metazoa; phylum Chordata; class Mammalia; order Carnivora; family Mustelidae; genus Mustela; species Mustela nigripes. Next base: position 10,195,305 of record NC_081561.1, read on the forward strand.
CTGACAACCCAAACCCTGGCAGATCGTGTTTTGGCTTCTGGTTACCATGATTTGATTTATAAGAGCACATCCCAGTAAACTCAGTTGTTTAAAAATAAAAAAACTTTAAAAAGAAAAGAAAAGAAACTTTGATGGTCTTAATTTAGTCATAGGAAGACTCTATATATTCTATTTATAAGGCTGTATGAGAATATTAAATGTTACAAGTTTTAAATGTTACCGTAAGGACCTAATACTTTGAATCTCTTGGGTTAGCCTTAATTATAATTGTCCCTTTTGTTATAATATGTGTTACATTGCATCATAATCAACTTTGTCCATACTGGAATGGATAGAAGGACAGACGGATGGGTGAAGTGATACCTGCTTCTAGATTGTGAACATCTAGTAGGATAACTGTGAAAAGGTAATGCATATCATTAAATAACAGCTTGTGGCGGGGTGGGGGGGTGGGAATGATGACGCTAGTTAGGGGTTTTTGAACAGTGGCTATTTTGTATTCATAAATTATTGTTTATTTCTTTAGGTATGGAGTATATCATAACTATGGTCATGATAATTGGGATTTTGTTTCAAAATAGTCTTGGGACAAAGGCAGGGTGAGAGCAATGAGGGGAGATATTGATGCAACAAGACTGGCTATGGGTTCATCATTACTTTGGGGTGAGAGATATATGGAAGTTTATTATATTATTTTCTTTTCATTTGCATCTATTTGGTTTTTTTCACAGTAAAAAGTTAAATATTAAAGCCATACAAAATGGTAAACAGCTAAAGGTAAGCTCCCAACTCTGAATTCTAAATTCATTCACTTTAAAGGAAAAACAAAAGCTATTAGACATCTAAACTGTGGACAAAGCATTGTTCTAGTTACTGGAGACACAGCCAATGATAAAGGAGCATTTGCATACAGGGAGAAAGGGACAACAAAGAAGTTAACAAATAAATACAGGTGCCTTTATTTATTTTAGAGAGTGACAGGTGCCTTAAGAAAAAAGAACCAGTTCTTCTCCCCAAAAGCAATAACGGTTACCCCACCTTCTAGGCATTTACCAGCACGTGAGCCTGCCTGCACCCATACGTGTGTACATCATACACTCTCTTATAGTACACACCCTTCTTCATTCAGAGGCACCCACGCTGTTCTGGACTTTGCTTCTTTCCCTGAGCAAGACATCCTGGTCAATCTTTGTCCAGACAGGGACCTTCCAAGGGCAAGGACCCCACAGAATTTCCTTTGCTCCCCAGAACTTCCCACAATGGCTAGACCCTCAGCAAATGTGAGACGAATGGAATACCTGATCGAAAGTGGTCCAAGACAGGGCATACCAGCTTCTCATCCTTTCTGCACCTTTGCTTCTTTCTGCCAAGTCAGCATCTCCGAAAGGTTTGCAGAGCTGCATGGTGCCTAGCACATGGAGAGCCTCCAACAAATGTCCACTAGAGGAATCCGGAGCGGCACGAGGGTCATGACGAGGCAAAGTCTGTCAGATAAACTTCTCATTAATGACAACCGGGCAACTGGTATACCGTGCCAGGAAGTAAATAAACGCCAAGTCCCTGGTGCAGGCAGGTGCTCTTCCACAAAGCTCAAGCTTATGTTTACTGTGCATGCCCCAGTGCCTGGGTTGGTTTTGGTTTTGGGGGTTTTGTTGGTTTTGTTTTGTTTCTTTAACCTCCTCGAGCTGCTTCAAACACTAGAGTCTCTTAATAATATGTTTGCCCTGGAAGAGCCTTTAATTCTCAGCAGACCTCATAGGGCTGCTCACAAAATCACTGGGAGATCGTTTACATCACCACGTCTTTCCTGAAGGGCTCAGATCTTGTAGAATCCGATATGTTGTGTTAATTTTGAGGAGTATATTGTTACCGGCACTATTGATTCTTCTGTTGTTTTGCTAGCCAGCATCAACGACAGAAAAGCTATATGAGGGAAGGAGCCACCAGGTAATTTGGGCTCCAAACTTTGCTTCATTTTGAATGTCTTGAATAAGGTTAGAGATATTTAAATATTCCTTTTTAAGGAAAAAAAAAAACTGAGTACTTAATGAACTAAACAAAACAAAGACTGGAGTGCAGGGGAAGAACAAGCTACTGTAAATTGAAATTTATTTACATACCTCTTAGCATTACTCATATTTGAGATAATTCCTGATTTGTGTACACAGAGCTGAGGAATGTGAAAATATTCTTACCACTAATGCATCAAGGTCAAAACATGGTGCTTCGTCTGCAGATTACATTATTTGAAAGATGGAAAGATCGTTGCAGCAAGAGAACCTCGACACTCCTTCATCAACAGCCCAGAATCTCATGGAAATTTCTCTCTCTTTTTTCTTTAATTGGAAGTATGGTTGACACACTGTGTTACTGTAGTTTCTGGACTCTCGCTCTAAAGTGTCACTTAAATGACTCATTTGAAGTAACGTTGGGATCTAGATTGGCTGGGAGCTCAGGTCTTTCCATGAAAGCTGTGTGTGCTGTGTGAGTGGTGTGAAGACAGAAGAGTGTACATGAGCACACAGGAATGTAATAAGCAAAAGAGGCTAGAGAAGTATACAGGTTGGAAATCCAACGAGAAGATACCAAATAAATGTTTTTTTAACTTAGCCACTACAATGGTCATAGAAACAAGAACTGGCCAAAATACTTGAAGTCTGCTCAGGCAGCGCACCTTCGTCTATATAAAAACATGGACTGGTGGTTTAAACATAGACATTTATTCCTCACTGCTCTAGAGGCTGGGAGTTCAGGATCAAGGTTTCAGTAGACATTGGACTCTATCAAGAGCCCTTCCTCTGGCTTGCAGACATCCACCTTCTCATCGAGTTCTCACATGGCCTTTGCTGTGTGTGTGTGTGTGTGTGTGTGTGTGTGTGTGTGTTTTGAAGTGAGGGGAAGGAAGAAGAGAGAGTGGGAGAGACAGAGGTCTCTTTTCCTCTTCTTTTTAGGACACTAATCCCATAGTGGGGACCCCACCCTCACAATGTGATCCCACTCTGATCACCTCCCCAAGGCCTCACCTCCAAATGCCGTCACGTTGGGACACGTAGGGCTTCAACATGGGAATCTGGGGGAGATACAAACATTCAGTCCACAAGCACACCTAAGGAAACTGCATCCCATGACATCGTAATGAGAACCTAAGTTCCACCCTGAACGCACCCAATCTCGTCTGATCTTAGAAGTTAAGCAGGGTCAGGCCTGTTTAGTACTTGGATGGGAGAACCTAAGTATTTCAAGAAACCCTTTCCCATGCTCGCTTTGGGATGATACTTCATTTGCCATGCAAGAAATATGTACTATCATTTACTCTGTGCCAACGGCAGTCATGGGCCTTGGGAAATACAGAAGGAATAAAAATAGATATGATCCCTTGTCTTTGAGGAGCACACATTTTAGTGAGAGAAGGGAAAATAAATTGATCAAGTAAACAAATACACAAAGTCAACAAAAATAAATAAATCAACCCTTGTGCTTCTGCTATGAAGGGCAAAAACAGGGTTCAGTTCTCGGGAAAAGGATGGGGATATGGGGCATGTACTTTAGGTGGAATCCTTATGGAAAGGCTCTTTGAGAAGGTAACAGCTAAGCTAACACTTGAAAGATAAGGAAGCAGACATGAGAATTCTGGGCAGAAGAGAGTTTGGCCTTTTCTGGGAGCCAGTAAAAGGTCCATGGATCCATGACACAGTGAGCAAAGAGGGGAGTGGCTCAGCATGAGGTTGGGGAGGTTGGCAGGACAAGGCTGCCCTTGAAAGTCAAAGAAAGGCATTAATTTACTCTAAGGACAATGGAAACCATCATAAAGCTTTAAGCCAGAAAACACGTAGTTTGCATTGAGTGGCTCCTACTCTGTGAGTTCGTATGAAACACTCAGTAGATGGAAGTAAAGAAGGCAGGGAGAGACAGAGATGAGGGTCTTGGCTGATGGAGACAAAAGCAATGTAGATATTTTGAATCCTTGAGACCTCTTCCCACCTTAATGACTTCGGATGCTTGAACACCATTTTTTCAGGTGGTGAAGACGCCGTGCATTCCACAAACATCTGTGGGATGTCTACCCAGGCAAGCCATGTGGGGGCAGTCCAAGGATGAAAAAGACAAACGCTGCCCACCGAGAGCCCTCCGTTAGTCAAGGACCCTGAGAAGGACACAAAAGATGTTCAGAGAACTTGTTAAAAGCTCAGAGAGGTGTCATCATGGACCCAGAAGACTGAGCCCAGCTGCGAAGGACAGGTAGCAGGCAAAGTCTTGTTCTCAAGAGGTCACACCTGAGCCAACTTTGGGAGGCAGGAGGAGGACATTCCCTAGGGGACTGGATTTGGGTGTGGAGGGGCGGGGAAGGGAGGCAGGGGAGGCATGTGGGCAGGCCATGGGAGGGCCATCAGGCTGGTGAGTGGGACCTGAAGGGAGTGGCAATGAAGGACCTATGTGCCAATAAGAAGAGGAGAAGAAGATGAAGCCAGATGTCTTTAGAAAGAAATGCAAAGAATAGTTGGCAAAGGGAATAAAGACAGAGGTAAAATCTGGCGCAACAGCCCAGGCAATGATAGGTGAGTCGAATTTGAAGCAAGCAAAGGAGATCTATAAAGGCAAGACTCCCTTCAGAGTCTTTTCTCGTTCCTGGCGTTCCCTAGAGCGCCAGGGACAACACTGAACACACGGTACTAAACATTATTGATCGGTTGAATGGAGCATGTGTAATCGGACCCTCTTATATACAGACTGTCCAGTTAGATCCAGGACAAGCTATTATTCCGACACGGAGAGGCAAGGAGCTAGGTGCTCTTTTTACATATTTATAAGGCCCAAACAGGTTAATGTATATTCTTGACATCACAGATTTATTTCTATGTTAATTTACTTTCAGAAAGCATGTATAACCATAATATACATGGTGAGAAAGTAATTTTATTCATATGTTTGGACATAAAAAATATCATTATGCAGTCCAATAATCCCAGTTGACAGTCAGAATCATTTTTTAAAAAAAACAGATAGATGAAGAAAGAATTCGAGAAAAGCAGCAACCAGGCTCTGATGTGGCTCCTCTGTTTTGCTGGGTGGCACTGATTTATACCGGCGTACACGGTCATTTGCAAATCCAATCCATGATCAATGCCCAGCCGAGCTAGGCTTTGCGATAGCGGGATGAAAAGTTGCCTCAACATTTGCATCTATGCAAGCAGGCCTACTGAAGAACTCAGACTGCCTATACTTTGCAAACAACTGAGAAAGCCCTTCATCCTTTTTTTTCTGGTTTATATATATATATATATATATTCCTTATTTTTATATGTGTGTGTATGTATATATATTTTTTAACCTATGATGACATATATATATATTTTTTAACCTATGGTGACATATATATATATATGTTTTTTTATTTATATGTGTGTGTGTGTGTGTGTGTGTGTGTGTGTGTGTGTGTTTAACCTATGATGCACAGGCATCGGTCTCCGAAGAGATACCAATCACTACGATACACCACTTAAAAATCCACATGGGTTATTTTAGATGTTGGTTCAGATCTATCCCAAAGTAGGAAAGGGCATTTTTATTCTACGTGGAGAAATGTAAGATGTTTCCAAAGACATTTATTTAGACTTTAAGGAGTGAAAGTCAATTGGAGAAAGTGGGTCTCCATTTTCTTGGCCATGGTCCCCAAGCCTGGGCCAGCCAGCAGGGAGTGAATCATGCTATCTCTCGGTCTCACTGTCCTCGTGACCTCCTCCACCCCCTTGAACCGGGAGAAAAAGTTTCCACTGGTTGGAACCACAGATAATTGAGAGAACTTTGTCAATTTTTTTCTCTTTTCTTGTCCTCACTTCTCTTCCCACCTAAGTTTAAGCAAGTGCTAGATCTCTGGCTTGTCCCCCAGCCCCCCTCGCCAGCCCCTCCTTTGGGATAAGCCTCAGCTACAGGGCCCGGCATGCCGGAGAAACTGGTTCTACACACCCAGGGGAAAAATGACAGCTTTTCACTGCAAGAGCTCGGCTCATAAAAAGCAAGGGGAAGCGTCCACACACGTTGCAACCTGCCTCTTTCAAAATGTCAGCGGCAGCCAGCATGGTAGGGAAATCTTCAGGGAACATTAGCAACCTTTTATATAACTTTCTGGAAAGCAGCTTCGCGATGTTTACCCTAAATAGATCACAGGTGACAGTTCTGCCCATTCCAATGCATACAGGTGAATGACCAACCCACCTTTTCCCTGAAGGCTGGGCACTTTCTCCTTTTTGAGGGGCCCTGGAAGGCAGGGAGAGGGATGATGGACAGAGCTAAATGGGAGGGATGTTAGCTTAGTAAAGAATAAGGTGTCTAAAAACCTGGCAAAAGACCCATCTTTTGATGCCTGGAGGTCAGACAGCCAACTGCTTTTCCTGGAACTTGCTCTAAATTTCACACCCCTTTTTTTGCAAATATCTGCTATATGGTGAACTGTGTGAGCTCCTGCATAAAAGGGACAAAATGAATACTGAGTAGATACAATTTATATAGAAGTGTGTGAGCCCTGACAGAAGTTAAATGCATTCAGGGTTTATTTAGCTGTTGTGTTGTTCTTGGAGAGGACACGGCACATCAGAAAAATACCCCTCCCCCGGCCCCCCAACCCCCCCAACACCTGCCCCATACTCATTCAAATTCTCTTAAGGCCATATTGAAACCTGGAAGACACGGTGAGTTTCCAACTTCATCATGTCATACTTCGGGCTTTAAAAACTAATAAGTTATTATTTCTGTGTCAGACTAGGAGGGAAATATTGAATATGAAAAGTAAAGGTTTGATGTTATCCTTCTAGACTGAAGGACATGGGGTGATGGGAGGAAGGCATTTCAGGCTAGGTTTGGAAAAGGCAAGAAAAAGGAGGAAAAAAAGAGATTGTCGTTTTCAGATTACAATTTCATTTCACTTTAATAAGATTTTGAGTTTGGTATGTTTTACAAGTTCAATAGTATAGCAATAAGGACTCAAGATCTTTGGGCTTGCCAACACTCGAGAGGACTAGTTAAAAGTTAGACCTGTTTTATGTATCATTTTTAATACACATTTCACCATACTTACTGCAGAAGTCTCTTTGGGAAAATTAGCAATGGAACAATTTCTATATCTAAGAACCACAAGTCCCTATATATGTTGCATTAACCTATTGTATAACCATAATACAGGGCACAAGAAGGAAATTTTCATTAAAACATAGTTTTGTGCCTTTTTACTTTTCCCTACTTCACTCAGTAAACAGTCTTGGAAAATCTGTCATGGCCTGAACTTTATCTTTAAGACAGAAAGTGATTACATGCTTTTGACAGATTATGAGAGGGGTTTTTTGTTCATAAATAACTTTCCTCTAAGGAACAATCAATGGTAGTCAGAAATTAGATAATTATAAATGAATTATATTTTATTGTTTTTACATAAAAATACAAACATGATTATGAAGATGTCTTGAAACTGTAAAAATATTAGGTTCTATCTCCCCTATATCAAGATTAAAAACATAGCTAGAAGGAAATGTTTTTCAAAATTGAGAAGCACTTTCCTGTCTGTTGGGTTAAAAGCCTAAATCCTTCCACAAGCGTATTTTTCCACATTTGGCACAATGTTCATATTTTGTTGTCACAGAAAATATGTAAATAGATGGTCTTGTTATTGTGTCGATTTGCACAATATTTGCACAATACTGTGTCCGATGGGAGTCAGGTGGGAAGAAAAATACCATTCTTGCTTACATACCAATGAAAAATATCAGAATAAAATAAACAGGAACTAAAGTTGGCCTTTGAAATGATTTAAATGCAAAGTTAAAGCATTTCTTCATCTACTATATATATTTACAAGCTATGTAATGTTAAATTCTGTACAAGCTCAGCTTTTTGCATTGATTAATACTTGAATGTTACTTTCTGAGCACTCCCTAACCCCAGGATTGGCCTCAAGATTACTTTCCCCCATGGATAAGTATTCTTGAAACCTGTAGAAAAGAAGATCTCACCTCCTTCAGAGAATAAATAAAGATTAAGTCCGAAAATACAAAAGGATTTAAATAGCACAATCCAATGGGGAAAGTAGAGAAACCATCATAGTTAAACACTTGAGCTTCAAGCGAAAAGATAAGTAAATTGGAACCTCCTAGAAAAATCCATGCCACTTCTTGCACCAAACCCAAACTACTACTAGGACCTTGAGTTAGCTCAGTGTAGACATTCCGCCAGACATAATGTATTTGATGAAGCTTCTGGCTTTTTATCTTCAGACTGGTTTCCTATATTAATTCAAGAGTCTCGGGAATCTGAGAAACAATGGCAATAATTCAAAATTTTTCATTATCTGTTCTTGGATGTGTCTTCATTTGTCATCGCTGTTGGGCTATAATAAAGGAGCCGCTTCTGTCTTTTCATATAAATTTGGGTTTATTCTTTCTCAGTACTAGTTTCAGTCCTAGTCAACCCTGGTCCCGGGGGAGAGGGTCTGGGCTCCTTCTTCCCCAGGTAGGTTCAGGTTGGTGTAATTATTACTCCCCACGCCGACTGCCTTTGTCTCTGATCTGCTCAGCCTTAGAACCCTCTTTTTGCCTCAACTAGAATCATGCCATTAGGGAAAGGATGAGGGAGAGCCAGCCTTTTCCAAATTAAACTGATCACAAGTTCATGAATATCTAAGGGCCAGGACTGTTAAATATGAAATTTTAGGAATCAAAGGTCTTCCTCTCCAAGGAACAAATAGCCTATAGTTAGTCAACAATAGAATTCCCTCTAAGTTTTTATTTCCGGAATGGTGCATCTGGATAAGATGTTCTCTGACCCTTACAGGTGGTTGTCCATTTTTTTCCTAAAGGCAGAGGGATCTACCAGTTAAGGGGGGAAAAAGGTCACAACCTTAGAAGTGGTGCTAAGACTCTGTTAGCATTAATAGTATCCCAGAGTTTGGATAGAAGAGCTGGCCAATATTATTAGCAAGAGAAAGGACCGTTTGTCTTGTAGATATTTCCCTCAAAGGGACATGAACTCCCCTCCAGCACACACACACAGATACACACTCCCCTATCCATTAAGGGGAAACCAGAGTGGAATTATTGATGGTCAATGTGAGCCCTGGAAGTAAGACCCCACAGTAAAAAGACTCAATAGGTTTGGGGAGCACCACAGACAGATCAGGGAGATCTCCTAACACGCGGGGCAAGTAGTATGTGAGTGCACTGATAACTTGCTAGAGAAATTCGCTCAGGCTTTTGCATTGGTTGGTTCCTTTTCCTGGAACTCTGCATCTCAGCTCTATTTCCCTGTGTGGAGAATTCTCACCTCCTTCAAGTCCTTGCTGAAATGTCACCCATTCAGGGAGGTCTGTCACACTCATGCTACTTAAAACTGCAGACTACCCTCTACTCGTCCACTCTAGATCCCTCTTTCTTTCTTCTACCTACTTATCATCTCCAAACCATATACAGTATTACATGAGATCAGTTAATGTTTTATTAAGTTACCATTTATGGCCTGTTTCCCTTCAGCTATGGGAAGGTAAGAGGTTTGGGACTGTTTTGTTCTCTCATGTTCCCTAGTTCTGTCAAGCATCTAGAACAGAGCCTGTGTATACTCACTTCCTTCCTGCTCTTTGACCAGAAACCACAGGCCACTCTCCATATTACCCTTCACAGTGAATGACATTATTGTGACGTCACCATGACAACAGCGTGAACAGCTCAGACCACCATCTCCAAATCCTTTAGCCCAGGATTTTCCATCAG